>NC_074695.1:7088403-7243403 GCF_029448725.1 Salvelinus fontinalis | reverse complement strand
TTACTAACATAAAACGTATGCTTGGTCTTTTTAAATTACCCTTTAGTTGTAGACATGCAGCCCCACAATTAAGATGGGACTGTTATCAGAAATCAGTCCCTAGATTAGCATGTTTCTCTGCGATCGCTAAATGTCGGCTTACTTTGTATCGTTGGGTCAGCTGAGCACAGCAGCTGACTCAGGAGGCAACTGCAATGACTTTCGTCAGAACAGCTGTTTCACGTAAACTCATCATAATGCATTAGCATTAGCTCTACTAGCTACAGTAACTTGCTAGCTAACTTTTGCTGGAAGATTCAACATTGTGTGTGAAGCACTAAGTAGATAGCTGGTTGTTTAGCAGCATCGTTTCAGTGACTGGCTCAGCTAGCACGCTGATGTTGGACAAATGTATAGTAGCTTTCGTGCCCATAGCCAAACTTCAGAAATATTATATATTATATAAATATTGATAAATATTGAAAATTATATGAATATTGATAATTATATGAATATTGATAATTGAAGGACAATAATCCTTAGTTACTGTATATTAAAAATGAGGTGACTAACACTTCCTCAGCAAAAAAAATAACCTTAAACATTAGACAGATGTATTGTTTTAGCTAAGATAAATTCTGACTGTTTTGAGGGAGAAATGGGATTCAGCAGACAATGTCACCTTGGTAGATAAAAAAAAATAATGTTAGACTACTTTTGTTAGACTACAAACTACTTTTGCGTTTGTTGTCCTCATTTGCTCACCAGCCTTACATCCAGGAAGGGGTACTCACCAGCCTAACAACCAGGAAGGGGTACTCACCAGCCTAACAACCAGGAAGGGGTACTCACCAGCCTAACAACCAGGAAGGGGTACTCACCAGCCTTACATCCAGGAAGGGGTACTCACCAGCCTTACATCCAGGAAGGGGTACTCACCAGCCTAACAACCAGGAAGGGGTACTCACCAGCCTTACATCCAGGAAGGGGTACTCACCAGCCTTACAACCAGGAAGGGGTACTCACCAGCCTTACAACCAGGAAGGGGTACTCACAAGCCTTACAACCAGGAAGGGGTACTCACCAGCCTTACAACCAGGAAGGGTAGTCACCAGCCTTACATCCAGGAAGGGGTACTCACCAGCCTAACAACCAGGAAGGGTAGTCGCCAGCCTAACAACCAGGAAGGGTACTCACCAGCCTTACATCCAGGAAGGGGTACTCACCAGCCTTACAACCAGGAAGGGTAGTCACCAGCCTTACATCCAGGAAGGGGTACTCACCAGCGTTACATCCAGGAGGGGGTACTCACCAGCCTTACATCCAGGAAGGGGTACTCACCAGCGTTACATCCAGGAGGGGGTACTCACCAGCCTTACAACCAGGAAGGGTAGTCACCAGCCTTACATCCAGGAAGGGGTACTCACCAGCCTTACAACCAGGAAGGGTAGTCACCAGCCTTACATCCAGGAGGGGGTACTCACCAGCCTAACAACCAGGAAGGGGTACTCACCAGCCTTACATCCAGGAAGGGGTACTCACCAGCCTTACAACCAGGAAGGGGTACTCACCAGCCTAACAACCAGGAAGGGGTACTCACCAGCCTAACAACCAGGAAGGGGTACTCACCAGCCTTACAACCAGGAACGGGTACTCACCAGCCTAACATCCAGGAAGGGTACTCACCAGCCTTACAACCAGGAAGGGTAGTCACCAGCCTTACATCCAGGAAGGGGTACTCACCAGCCTAACAACCAGGAAGGGTAGTCGTCAGCCTTACATCCAGGAAGGGGTACTCACCAGCCTAACAACCAGGAAGGGGTACTCACCAGCCTAACAACCAGGAAGGGTAGTCGCCAGCCTAACAACCAGGAAAGGGTGCTTGCCAGGTGACCCCCATCCCCATTTCCTTTTTTGCTCTCTATGGTGGAGGCTCTTTAGTGTGTTTACTTTACTGTATTTATACTTGGGATATCGCTTTTCAACAGGAAAAGTATAAAAAAAATCACTGGAGGAGGTTTTTAATACAATGTCATCTTTATTGATCAATTATACATAGACAACAGAAATGTGTAATCTTTATTGATCCATTATACATAGACAACAGAAATGTGTCATCTTTATTGATCCATTATACATAGACAACAGAAATGTGTCATCTTTATTGATCCATTATACATAGACAACAGAAATGTGTTACTGTGCTGTGTATTGGAATTCCCTGCTTCCGACTCCTCTCTCTAGCTCTCCGCTTGTTTGTTTACAGAACGTGTGGGATTCGACGGTGGGAGGTGTTACATGGAAAGCCTTTACCTTGTGGTAACTCCCAACCCTCGATTTTCATGTGGGCTGTAAACAAACATTTCACAAGGAAACAGAGTAGACATTTTAGACACAGACTTAGGAATGCCACCAAGATGACACATAGCTTTGTCATCTACCTCCCTGTCTACCTCTCTGTCTAAATACAAATACACCTCCCTCTCTGTCTAAATACACCTCCCTCTCTGTCTAAATACACCTCCCTCTCTGTCTAAATACACCTCCCTCTCTGTCTAAATACACCTCCCTCTCTGTCTAAATACAAATACACCTCCCTCTCTGTCTAAATACAAATACACCTCCCTCTCTGTCTAAATACACCTCCCTCTCTGTCTAAATACAAATACACCTCCCTCTCTGTCTAAATACACCTCCCTCTCTGTCTAAATACAAATACACCTCCCTCTCTGTCTAAATACACCTCCCTCTCTGTCTAAATACAAATACACCTCCCTCTCTGTCTAAATACACCTCCCTCTCTGTCTAAATACAAATACACCTCCCTCTCTGTCTAAATACACCTCCCTCTCTGTCTAAATACATCTCCCTCTCTGTCTAAATACAAATACACCTCCCTCTGTCTAAATACAAATACACCTCCCTCTCTGTCTAAATACAAAATACACCTCCCTCTCTGTCTAAATACAAATACACAGTCCTGTTACTCTGGTTGTGTAAGATGCTGTTTCAACTAACTCTGTACCTAATCCACCTCGGCTGTGCACAAGTCCTGTTCAGGAGGCCCTCATACCACCCTCATACCACCCTCATGGAGTCTGTTTCTGACCGTTTGAGCAGACACATGCACATTTGTGGCCTGCTGGAGGTCATTTTGCAGGGCTCTGGCAGTGCACCTCCTTGCACAAAGGCGGAGGTAGCGGTCCTGCTGCTGGGTTGTTGCCCTCCTACGGCCTCCTCCACGTCTCCTGATGTACTGGCCTGTCTCCTGGTAGCGCCTCCATGCTCTGGACACTACACTGACAGACACAGCAAACCTTTTTGCCACAGCTCGCATTGATGTGCCATCCTGGATGAACTGCACTACCTGAGCCACTTTCGTGGGTTGTAGACTCCGTCTCATGCTACCACTAGAGTGAGAGCACCGCCAGCATTCAAAAGTGACCAAAACATCAGCCAGGAAGCATAGGAACTGAGAAGTGGTCTGTGGTCACCACCTGCAGAATCACTCCTTTTTTGGGGGTGTCTTGCTAATTGCCTATAATTTCCACCTTTTGTCTATTCCATTTGCACAACAGCATGTGAAATTTATTGTCAATCAGTGTTGCTTCCTAAGTGGACAGTTTGATTTCACAGAAGTGTGATTGACTTGGAGTTACATTGTGTTGTTTAAGTGTTCCCTTTATTTTTTTGAGCAATGTATATATATATTTTTTTAAACGTGCTAAGATAAAAAATAAAAAACTTTTGCCGCTTTGTCCTTATGGTGTATTGTGTGTAGATTGATGAGGGTAAAAAAACATTTAATACATTTTAGGATACGGCTGTAACGTAATAAAATGTTAAAAAATTTAAGGGATTGTTAAGAATTTTCCAGACCATGTATGTTAATGATTAATTACAGAATAGATGGGTGCACTATATATGTGTGCTCTGTGTCATTAGACACCATTAGACATGCACCTGTCTGGGGGTTGGACACGACTGGACATGGTTACACGTCTTGGGGTCTTTTCCAGAACACGGGTGTCCCTTTCAGAGGAGTTAGCAGGATGACACGTCTGGTTATTTCTGTAAAGTACCAAGGACTGTTGCTACGGTCCTACATGCATGCACCTGTCTTAGTCGAAAACATGTCTGTCTTTTTGAACTATTGCTGATGCTCTACGGGTTTCCATGCCCTAATATGAAACCAAACGAAACTTAGTGCAAGGCAATAAGATAACGATGGCTAAATGCCAGAGGGGATGAGCCATTAAGAGGAGTTACTATGTGTGTGACGTAAGGAGGAAAAACGTATAAGAAGTCTGTGGCGAGACTGGAAAGTTAGTCGTTTTCATGAACCGGCTCGGCTTTTATTATGTCGTAATAAAAGTCTATTAGAACTCACAGCCTCCGGTATTTGAGAAATCTGATTGACTGTATATTTCCACGACAGGGTCTGAATACTTTCCGAAAGCAATGTATGTCTTAGTAGTTGTCACCCACACATGCTGCGGTCAGTCGGCGGGAATTCTCCACAAAGACACATGCAGGCATGGCCAGTGGAAATGATATGGAAATGATATGGAAATGATATGGAAATGATAACCCGACCACAGATACTATTAGTAGCATGTCTCTCAGCAGCACGGCCATTATAGTCAACTAAATCAAAAAACATTAAAAAAACAATTTCATAAACTGAAATAAAATTATTTACAAATCCGTTTGAAAAACTACAACTAGACAAACGTATTTGACTCCAAAACTAAAAACCATTAATCATCTTTTTTTTTCAATATTTATTCTTACTTTGGACATAAATCGAATGGGGTTTTCATTTTTATTTTATTTATATATAGTGTTTAAAACAAAAGTAAATTAAAATGATAACTATAATAACCTTCTCAGGAGTTTGTAGGCCAGGTAAACCTCTACACCAACTCCCTACTCTTTAACCAGGCTGCAGAGGGATTCCCAGTGAATTTGTATTACTTTAGTGCCTTGTGGCAAATAGGATGCATATTTTGGAATATTTGCATTCTGTGCAGGCTTGCTTCTTTTCAATCTGTTATTTAGGTTAGTACTGTGGAGTAAATACACTGTTGTCCATCCATCCTCAGTTTTCTCCTATCACAGCCATTAGACTATGTAACTGTTTTAAAGTCACCACTGGTCTCATGGTGAAATCCCTGAGTGGTTTCCTTCCTCTCCGGAAACTGAGTTAGGAATGATGCCTCTATCTTTGTAGTGACTGGGTGTATTGATCCACCATCCAAAGTTTAATTAATAACTTCACCATGCTCAAAGGGATATTTAATGTTTGCTTTTTAAAATATTTTTACCCATTTACCAATAGGTGTTCTGCTTTGCGAGGCATTGGAAAACCTCCCTGGTCTTTGTGGTTGAATTTGTGTGTTTGAAATTCACTGCGCGACTGAAGGACCTTACAGATAATTTGATGTGTGGGGTACAGAGATGAGGTAGTCATTCAAAAAATCATGTTAAACACTATTATTGCACACAGAGTGAGTCCATGCAACTGAAGCTTCTTTTTAAGCTGCTTCCTAAGTTTATTTTTACTCCTGAAAGTATTTAACATGCTTTGATTTCAGCTTTTATTTTTTCACTTATCGGGTATTGTGTGTAGGCCAGTGACACAACATCTAAATTGAATCCATTTTGAATTCAGGCTTTTATACAACAAAATGTCAAGAGGTGTGAATACTGTCATGCAACGCCAAAACACCTGGTAAGGCCCGAAGAAAATAGGAGGTTGGATATTGTCATCAGAAGTACATGACTTGAGGCAGTACATACTCTTCCCAGCTAACAAAAATGAGTCGTTAGGACATGCCTGGAATGCCAGGAGGTTGTGTCATGGTCCCCTGAACGTCCTTTTGAAGTCCCTGTTTGCTGGCCCCATTCAAACAATCATAAAGGATTCCAATTTTTAAAAATCCTATTAGAATCCAATAGAAATTTCTATCAGATTTGTTTAACCTATCCTATAAGATTGTATTATCCTGTATGATAAATTCCTACAGGACTCCAATAGGACTGGTTCAGTTTAGGAGTCTGTATGATAAAATCCTATAGGATAGTCCAATAGGACTGGTTCAGTTTAGGAGCCTGTATGATAAAATCCTATAGGATAGTCCAATAGGACTGGTTCAGTTTAGGAGTCTGTATGATAAAATCCTAAAGGATAGTCCAATAGGACTGTTAAAAAAATCTGATAGGATTATTTTTTACCTGTCATACTACAAATAAATGTGCAGCCTTGAATCATTCTCCTTTTGTGGTGGTGTGTTGAAGAGGTTGAGAACCTCAGGGAAGTATCACTAGTTGCCATGGGTCCTCAGATCCTCAAAAGGTTCTACAGCTGCACCATCGAGAGCATCCTGACTGGTTGCATCACTGCCTGGTATGGCAAATGCTCGGCCTCCGACCGCAAGGCACTACAGAGGGTAGTGCGTATGGCCCAGTACACCACCGGGGCCAAGCTTCCTGCCATCCAGGACCTCTATATCAGGTGGTGTCAGAGGAAGGCCCTAAAAATTGTCAAAGACTCCGGCCACCCTAGTCATAGACTGTTCTCTCTGCTACCGCACGGCAAGCGGTACCGGAGCACCAAGTCTAGGCCCGAAAGGCTTCTTAACAGCTTCTACCCCCAAGCCATAAGACTCCTGAACAGCTAATCAAATGCTACCCAAACCCATCTTTTACGCTGCTGCTACTTTCTGTTTATTATCTATGCATAGTCACTTTAACTCTACCTACATGTACATATTACCTCAATTACCTCAACTAACTGGTACCCCCACACATTGACTCTGTACCGGTACCCCCTGTATATAGCCTCCACATTGACTCTGTACCGGTACCCCCTGTATATAGCCTCCACATTGACTCTGTACCGGTACCCCCTGTATATAGCCTCCACATTGACTCTGTACCGGTACCCCCTGTATATAGCCTCCACATTGACTCTGTACCGGTACCCCCTGTATATAGCCTCCACATTGACTCTGTACCGGTACCCCCTGTATATAGCCTCCACATTGACTCTGTACCGGTACCCCCTGTATATAGCCTCCACATTGACTCTGTACTGGTACCCCCTGTATATAGCCTCCACATTGACTCTGTACCGGTACACCCTGTATATAGCCTCCACATTGACTCTGTACCGGTACCCCCTGTATATAGCCTCCACATTGACTCTGTACCGGTACCCCCTGTATATAGCCTCCACATTGACTCTGTACCGGTACACCCTGTATATAGCCTCCACATTGACTCTGTACCGGTACCCCCTCTATATAGCCTCCACATTGACTATGTACCGGTACCCCCTGTATATAGCCTCCACATTGACTATGTACCGGTACCCCCTGTATATAGCCTCACTTGTTATTTTACTGCTGCTTATTAATTATTTGTTACTTTTATTTTCTATTTTTTACTTAACACTTATTTGTTTTTTTCTTATCTCCTTAAAGCATTGTTGGTTAAGGGCTTGTAAGTAAGCATTTCACTGGGAGGTCTACACCTGTTGTATTCAGCACATGTGACATATACAATTGGATGTGATTAGTGTGAGTAGACAAATATATGGAGATTGTGCTCTGGTTAAGGTCTTCCAACACTGTACGTCAGATTCAGTGTTTTACGATGATCGTCATATTCTGCGATTGGCTTGCGAGGCTACGTCAACCGACGTGGCTACGTGAACTGCGACATAGAACTATACCAACTGTTACGTCAACTGGCCGTATCAAGCATGTCGTCTAAATAACAACAAGCTGTCGCTTTGTTGATGATTGACAGACACGGCTCCTCCTACCTCTGTCACGGTGCGCTCCTCGTACTGAACAGCTCTCGAATGGATGAGGCACATCACAACATGGAAACGCTATAAACCGGAATATAAACTGGAATATAAACCCCAAAGCTCGAATGTGATATGCGCCTCCACATAATCATTGCAATTACTCAATACAAGCATTGCGATTTTGACATTTGCGGTGTGTTTGTTATTTGTAACTAGACACACCCCATTACTTGCACCAAGTTTTCATTGTACGATGTGTGAATTCTATAGTCAAATAAAAATGGTATTTATCCAATTGTAGTGTCCATACACTGGGGTCTAAAAAAAACACCGAATAGAATAATATCAGTAGTGTGGCTTGACAGGTTATAGTAGGCAGAGTGAATGAACGGGGCGACAGGTAGCCTAGTGGTTAGCGCGTTGGGCCAGTAATCGAAATGTTGCTGGAACGGATTCCTGAGCTGACAAGGTAAAAATCTGTCATTCTGCCCCTGAACAAGGTAGTTAACCCACTGTTCCTAGGCCGTCATTTTAAATAAGAATTTGATCTTAACTGACTTGCCTGGTTAAATAATGGGAGCTCTCCTGGTTAAATAATGGGAGCTCTCTATGGGGAGAGCTATGGGGGCTCTCCCGGTTAAATTGTGCATAAGAGCATTTTTTTTAAACTCTGTAAATGGGTAATTAACACGATCAACCCAAATTGAAATGTTTTTTTTTACATTTATATTGAACAAAGTTATAACGCAACATGCAACAATTTCAATTTTTTTCCTGAGTTACAGTTCGCATGAGGAAATCAGTAAAATAAATAATTAGGCTCTAATCTATGGATTTCACGACTGGGAATACAGATGTGCATCTGTTGGTCACAGATACCTTTAAAAAATGGGCCTCCGCATATCTTCACAGTATTTTTGTGCATTTAAAATTCCCTCAATAAAATGCAATTGTGTTCGTTGTCAACAAACTGCTCGCCCATACGAATGCCATACACATGGTCTGTGGTTGTGAGGCTGGTTGGACGTACTGCCAAATTCTCTAAAACGACGTTGGAGGCGGCTTATGGTAGAGAAATTAACATGACATTTTCTGACAACAGCTCTGCTGGACATCCCTGCACTCAGCATGCCAATTGAATGCTCCCTCAAAATTGTGGCATTGTGTTGTGTGACAAAACTGTAACATTTTAGAGTGGCCTTTTACTGTCCAAGGTGCACCTGTGTAATGATCATGCTGTTTAATCAGCATCTTGATTTGCCATGTGCATAGATTATCTTGGCAAAGAAGAAATGGGATTTAAACAAATTTGTGCACAATACCTGAGAGAAATAAGCTTTTTGTGCTTATGGAAGATTTCTGTGATCTTTTATTTCATCTCATGAAACATGGGACCAGCACTTTACATGTTGTCTTTATATTTTTGTTCAGTATAATAAGTCTCAACAATTCCAGCCATATAATGAGAGGGCTTTGACCAATCACTGCATTCTAACAGTCATTAAATGTTTCAATCAAGCAGCACGTCAGCAATTTTTGTGACAAAATCGTTGGGAAATTGCCATGAAAAAATGTCCGAATAACAGCAGCAACATCAAGCAATAGGCACCTATTTTTATAAAAACGCAGCGGAATCCTGGAGGGATAATGCTGCACCAGTGATAATGCGGTCAGCTGGAGGGAATCCTGGAGGGATAATGCTGCACCACTAATAATGCGGTCAGCTGGAGGGAATCCTGGAGGGACTGTATAATACTGCACCACTAATAATGCGGTCAGCTGGAGGGAATCCTGGAGGGACTGTATAATACTGCACCACTAATAATGCGGTCAGCTGGAGGGAATCCTGGAGGGATAATGCTGCACCAGTGATAATGCGGTCAGCTGGAGGGAATCCTGGAGGGATAATACTGCACCACTAATAATGCAGTCAGCTGGAGGGAATCCTGGAGGGATAATGCTGCACCAGTGATAATGCGGTCAGCTGGAGGGAATCCTGGAGGGATAATACTGCACCACTAATAATGCGGTCAGCTGGAGGGAATCCTGGAGGGATAATGCTGCACCACTAATAATGCAGTCAGCTGGAGGGAATCCTGGAGGGACTGTATAATACTGCACCACTAATAATGTGGTCAGCTGGAGGGAATCCTGGAGGGACTGTATAATACTGCACCACTAATAATGCGGTCAGCTGGAGGGAATCCTGGAGGGACTGTATAATACTGCACCACTAATAATGTGGTCAGCTGGAGGGAATCCTGGAGGGATAATGCTGCACCACTAATAATGCGGTCAGCTGGAGGGAATCCTGGAGGGATAATGCTGCACCACTAATAATGCGGTCAGCTGGAGGGAATCCTGGAGGGACTGTATAATACTGCACCACTAATAATGCGGTCAGCTGGAGGGAATCCTGGAGGGACTGTATAATACTGCACCACTAATAATGCGGTCAGCTGGAGGGAATCCTGGAGGGACTGTATAATACTGCACCACTAATAATGCGGTCAGCTGGAGGGAATCCTGGAGGGACTGTATAATACTGCACCACTAATAATGCGGTCAGCTGGAGGGAATCCTGGAGGGACTGTATAATACTGCACCAGTGATAATGTGGTCAGCTGGAGGGAATTCTGGAGGGAATGAATAATGCTGCACTCAGGCAGATGCTTAGTAAACATATGCAAAACATATGATGCCTCTCCATGGTTGTCACACACACACGGTGCGGTCAGCTCAAGGAAATCCTCCACACAGACCAAGCAGCCATGACCAATGGAAATGAGATGTGAAGGATAACCTGACCACAGATATTAGTAGAGGGAAACCTCTACCTACTCAGCACTGTTAGAAATAGACCATAGAGGGATTCCCAATGGAAAGGATGTCATGAGAAACCCCCCCACGCTGTTTGTTAGTAGAGTTCCCTGATCACACCATTGATATAAGCAAATTAGTATTTGTTTTTGTCATCTATGTCAGATCACAGAGCAGCAAGTCTGTTCATAGTGCATTTTATATACAGTACCAGTCAAACAATTTGGATACCTACTCATTCAAGGGCAAAAAACAGGCCTTAATAAACAAGGCCTGATTGGTGGAGTGCTGCAGAGATGGTTGTCCTTCTGGAAGGTTCTCCCCTCTCCACAGAGGATCTCTGTCAGAGTGACCATCGGGTTCTTGGTCACCAAGGCCCTTCTCCCCCGATTGCACAGTTTGGCCGGGCGGCCAGCTCTAGGAAGAGTCTTAGTGGTTCCGAACTTATTCCGTTTCAGATTGAAATCCCTGCTCTTTCTCTGACATGCTCTGTCAACTGTGGGACCTTATATAGACAGGTGTGTGTCTTTCCAAATCACGTCCAATCCATTGAATGTACCACAGGTGGACTCCAATCAAGTTGTAGAATGGAAACAGGATGCATTTGTGCTCAGTTTCAAGTCTAATAGCAAATGGTCTGAATATCTTTTCGCTCTGTCATTATGGGGTATTGTGGTATTAAGTGATTAGTAAAGAACTGTAGGCACGCATGGCATAACTAAGTAGATTTGAATAAAAGCGTTTGCTAAATGCCATATACACTACCGTTCAAAAGTTTGGGGTCACTTATAAATGTTCTTGTTTTTGAAAGAAAAGCCCATTTTTTGTCCATTAAAATAACATCAAATTGATCAGAAATACAGTGTAAACTTTGTTAATGTTGTAAATGACTATTGTAGCTGGAAAGGGCAGATTTTTTATGGAATATCTACATAGGCGTACAGAGGCCCATTATCAGCAACCATCACTCCTGTATTCCAATGGCACATTGTGTTAGCTAATCCAAGTTTATAATTTTAAAAGGCTAATTGATCACTAGAAAACCATTTTGCAATTATGTTAGCACAGCTGAAAACTGTTGTTCTGATTAAAGAAGCAATAAAACTGGCCTTCTTTAGACTTGTTGAGTATCTGGAGCATCAGCATTTGTGAGTTCGATTACAGGCTCAAAATGGCCAGAAACAATGTACTTTCTTCTGAAACTCGTCAGTCTATTCTTGTTCTGAGAAATGAAGGCTATTCCATGTGAGAAATTGCTAAGAAACTGAAGATCTCGTACAACACAGTGTACTACTCCGTTCACAGAACAGCGCAAACTGGCTCTAACCAGAATAGAAATAGGAGTGGGAGGCCCCGGTGCAAGAACACAGACACTGTACAGATGAACTCTGCCTAAAAGGCCAGCTCTGCCCCACCTGCCCTGAATGACGGGTCGCCAGTGACTGGCAGAAAATCAAAAAAGGGAGGATGGACTCAGTCAACGAAAAAATGTAGAAAAATCAATGATGTTGACAGAAAAGAGAGAGACAGAGGATAGAAAGGAGAGAGGGGGATGAAATGGCTGGATTGAAATGCTACTTACACTATATATACAGCAGTATGTATACTCCCCTACCGCAGGTAGCCTAGTGGTTACAGCGTCGGGCCAGTAACTGACAGCTTGCTGGATCGAATCCCTGAGCTTACAAGGTAACAATATGTCGTTCTGCCCCTGAACAAGGCAGTTTAACCCGCTGTTCGCCGTGCCCCGAAGACATGGATCTCGATTATGGCAGCCCCCTCCCCCCTGCACCTCTGATTCAGAGGAAGATGCATTCAGTTGTACAATTGACGAGGTATTCCCCCCGTTTCCCGTTGCTGACAGGAGTATAACATTGAGCAGACAACCATGCAATCTCCATAGACAAACATTGGCAGTAGAATGGCCTTACTGAAGAGCTCAGTGACTTTCAATGTGGCACCATCATAGCCTTTTCCTTTCCCATGGCAAACTTGACCATAATTATATCCTCCTGATTCCTGCTTACAAGCAAAAACTAAAACAGGAAGTACCAGTGATTCGCTCAATACGGAAGTGGTCAGATGACGCGGATGCTACACTAAAGGACTGTTTTGCTAGTACAGACTGGAATATGTTCCGGGATTCATCCAATGGCATTGAGGAGTACACCACCTCAGTCATCGGCTTCATCAATAAGTGCATCGATGACGTCGTCCCCACAGTGACCGTACGTACATATCCCAACCAGAAGCCATGGATTACAGACAACATCCACATCAAGCTAAAGGCTAGAGCTGCCGCTTTCAAGGAGCAGGAGACTAATCCGGACGCTTATAAGAAATCCCGCTATGCCCTCAGACAAACCATCAAACAAGCAAAGCGTCTATACAGGATTAAGATTGAATCCTACTACACCGGCTCTGACGCTCATTGGATGTGGCAGGGCTTGAAAACTATTACGGACTACAAAGGGAAACCCAGATGCGAGCTGCCCAGTGACGCGAGCGTACCAGACGAGCTAAATGCCTTTTATGCTCGCTTCGAGGCAAGCAACACTAAAGCATGCACGAGAGCACCAGCTGTTCTGGATGACTGTGTGATAACGGTCTCGGTAGCTGATGTGAACAAAACCTTCAAACAGTTCAACGTTCACAAAGCAGGTGGGCCAGACAGATTACCAGGATGTGCACTCAAAGCATGCGCAGACCAACTGTCAAGTGTCTTCACTGACATTTTCAACCTCTCCCAGACTGAGTCTGAAATACCTACATGTTTCATGCAGACCACCATAGTTCCTGTGCCCAAGGAAGCGAAGGTAACCTGCCTAAATGATTACCGCCCGCATAGCACTCACGTCGATAGCCATGAAGTGCTTTGAAAGGCTGGTCAGCAAGCATATCTGTTTTGTCCGAGTTTAAAAGTAGAACATTTGCCACTATCCACTTCCTTATGTCTGAAACACAGGCTTCAGAAGACAAACCATCCACAGAGACAAACTGATATCTTTCCAACAGATAAGATCTAAACCAGGCCAGAACTTGTCCGTGTAGACGAATTTGGGTTTCCAATCTCTCCAAAAGAATGTGGTGATGGTATCTAAAGCAGCACTAAGGTCTAGGAGCACGAGGACAGATGCAAAGCCTTGGTCTGACGCAGTCTCAGTGCTATAATGGGGTCTAAAACCAGACCGAAGCGTTTTGTGTACATTGTTGTCAGGAAGGCAGTGAGTTGCTGTGCAACTCAGACAAAACAGAGATGCTAGTTTTAGGTCCCAAGAAACAAGGATATCTTCTGTTGAATCTGACAATTAATCTTGATGGTTGTACAGTCGTCTCAAATAAAACTGTGAAGGACCTCAGCGTTACTCTGGACCCTGATTGTTTCAAGGACAGCGTTTTTCCATCTACGTAACATTGCAAAAATCAGAAACCTTATGTCCAAAAATTATGCTGAAAAATTAATCCATGGTTTTGTCTCTTCTAGGTTGCTGCACAACTCACTCAACTGACTTCTACAGTGGAGCAAAAAAGTATTTAGTCAGCCACCAATTGTGCAAGTTCTCCCACTTAAAAAGATGAGAGAGGCCTGTAATTTTCATCATAGGTACACTTCAACTATGACAGACAAAATAAGAAAAAATCCAGAAAATCACATTGTAGGATTTTTTATGAATTTATTTGCAAATTATGGTGGAAAATAAGTATTTGGTCAATAACAAAAGTTTATCTCAATACTTTGTTATATACCCTTTGTTGGCAATGACAGAGGTCAAACGTTTTCTGTAAGTCTTCACAAGGTTTTCACACGCTGTTGCTGGTATTTTGGCCCATTCCTCCATGCAGATCTCCTCTAGAGCAGTGATGTTTTGGGGCTGTTGCTGGGCAACACGGACTTTCAACTCCCTCCAAAGATTTTCTATGGGGTTGAGATCTGGAGACTGGCTAGGCCACTCCAGGACCTTGAAATGCTTCTTACAAAGCCACTCCTTCGTTGCCCGGGCGGTGTGTTTGGGATCATTGTCATGCTGAAAGACCCGGCCACGTTTCATCTTCAATGCCCTTGCTGATGGAAGGAGGTTTCACTCAAAATCTCACGATACATGACCCCATTCATTCTTTCCTTTACACGGATCAGTCGTCCTGGTCCCTTTGCAGAAAAACAGACCCAAAGCATGATGTTTCCACCCCCATGCTTCACAGTAGGTATGGTGTTCTTTGGATGCAACTCAGCATTCTTTGTCCTCCAAACACGACGAGTTGAGTTTTTACCAAAAAGTTCTATTTTGGTTTCATCTGACCATATGACATTCTCCCAATCTTCTTCTGGATCATGCAAATGCTCTCTAGCAAACTTCAGACGGGCCTGGACATGTACTGGCTTAAGCAGGGGGACACGTCTGGCACTGCAGGATTTGAGTCCCTGGCGGCGTAGTGTGTTACTGATGGTAGGCTTTGTTACTTTGGTCCCAGCTCTCTGCAGGTCATTCACTAGGTCCCCCCGTGTGGTTCTGGGATTTTTGCTCACCGTTCTTGTGATCATTTTGATCCCACGGGGTGAGATCTTGCGTGGAGCCCCAGATCGCGGGAGATTATCAGTGGTCTTGTATGTCTTCCATTTCCTAATAATTGCTCCCACAGTTGATTTCTTCAAACCAAGCTGCTTACCTATTGCAGATTCAGTCTTCCCAGCCTGGTGCAGGTCTACAATTTTGTTTCTGGTGTCCTTTGACAGCTCTTTGGTCTTGGCCATAGTGGAGTTTGGAGTGTGACTGTTTGAGGTTGTGGACAGGTGTCTTTTATATTGATAACAAGTTCAAACAGGTGCCATTAATACAGGTAACGAGTGGAGGACAGAGGAGCCTCTTAAAGAAGAAGTTACAGGTCTGTGAGAGCCAGAAATCTTGCTTGTTTGTAGGTGACCAAATACTTATTTTCCACCATAATTTGCAAATAAATTTATTAAAAATCCTACAATGTGATTTTCTGGATTTTTTCTTATTTTGTCTGTCATAGTTGAAGTGTACCTATGATGAAAATTACAGGCCTCTCTTATCTTTTTAAGTGGGAGAACTTGCACAATTGGTGGCTGACTAAATACTTTTTTGCCCCACTGTATGTAAATCTCAAGATAACTTCTATTAAGTTTATTCCAGCCAATAGCTTCGAAACAGAAAACAACACATCAGTCCAGTCAGAAAATATATTAGATTTATTCTTCTGTCATACTGACAATAATACATTTACATTTTATTCTATAACAAACAATTCACAAACAACAAAAGGGAACAACATTTAGGGGATATTATTATAAAAACTGTCCTGCACTTTGTTCAAAAGAATGTCCCCTGGCATTAGTCACAAACACGCCCTCCTTTCCTTAATGTGACACGCCCTTCTTAATGTGACACGCCCTCCTTTCCTTAATGTGACACGCCCTCCTTAATGTGACACGCCCTCCTTTCCTTAATGTGACACGCCCTCCTTTCCTTAATGTGACACGCCCTCCTTTCCTTAATGTGACACGCCCTCCTTTCCTTAATGTGACACGCCCTCCTTTCCTTAATGTGACATGCCCTCCTTTCCTTAATGTGACACGCCCTCCTTTCCTTAATGTGACATGCCCTCCTTTCCTTAATGTGACACGCCCTCCTTTCCTTAATGTGACATGCCCTCCTTAATGTGACACGCCCTCCTTAATGTGACACGCCCTCCTTAATGTGACACGCCCTCCTTTCCTTAATGTGACACGCCCTCCTTAATGTGACATGCCCTCCTTTCCTTAATGTGACACGCCCTCCTTAATGTGACATGCCCTCCTTTCCTTAATGTGACACGCCCTCCTTAATGTGACACGCCCTCCTTTCCTTAATGTGACACGCCCTCCTTAATGTGACATGCCCTCCTTTCCTTAATGTGACACGCCCTCCTTTCCTTAATGTGACATGCCCTCCTTAATGTGACACGCCCTCCTTAATGTGACACGCCCTCCTTAATGTGACACCCCCCCCCCCCTTAATGTGACACGCCCTCTTTTCCTTAATGTGACACACCCTCTTTTCGTTAATGTGACACACCCTCTTTTCGTTAATGTGACACGCCCTCTTTTCCTTACCGTGACACGCCCTCTTTTCCTTAATGTGACACGCCCTCCTTTCCTTAATGTGACACGCCCTCCTTTCCTTAATGTGACACGCCCTCCTTTCCTTAATGTGACACGCCCCTTTTCCCTTAATGTGACACGCCCGCTTTTCCTTAATGTGACACGCCCCTTTTTCCTTAAAGTGACACGCTCTCCTTTCCTTAATGTGACACGCCCTTTTTTCCTTAATGTGAAACACCCTCTTTTCCTTAATGTGACACGCCCCTTTCCCCTTAATGTGACACGCCCTTTTTTCCTTAATGTGACACGCCCTTTTTTCCTTAATGTGACACACCCTTTTTTCCTTAATGTGACAAGGACTAAGTGGAAGCACTGTGGCCTGTTGCCAGAGATACTTTTGGTCAAAGTCAGTGTCTCAATGCATAAAAAAATACCAACAATGCTTTTCTACAACAATGGCGTTTTAAAAAACAGCCCACTTTGAAGAGAAAGTTACGATTGAAGGAACATAGTATTTTCTGACAGAATTTGTGATTGCTCTCTCTGCTTAAATAATAAAAAATAAATAAAAATCACACACAGTAAATCAGTCTTTATCTGTATAGAGCTATTGTAGGCATCTCAAATGGCACCATATTCCCTATATAGTGCACTACTTTAGACCAGAGCCCTATTCCCTATATAGTGCACTACTTTAGACCACAGCCCTATTCCCTATATAGTGCACACATTTTGACCAGGGCTATGGTCGAAAGTAGTCAAATATGTACGGAATAGGGTGCCATTTGTAATGCAGTTCTTGTCATATTGCTCAGGCACTTTATTCATTGTGTTTGTGTTCTGTCAGACAGCTATTTAAAAACACAACATGTAGAATGATCGAAATCATTAACATTGTCCATTTCCTCAAATCGTCATTCATTGGATATCTCCTCTGTACTGTTACTGCAATGTTGCCCACTAGATGGCGCTAACAACCGTTCACTCCACTGACGTTCACAGTGTTAACCCATAGCAATAACAACACAGACACACTCTACCATCCTGGACATATCTATACTCTATTCTACTGTTAAAATGAACCATACTGTCTGACAACACATTGCAAATGTATGATTCTGTTCACAGTATCTCTTTGGGGAATGTGGCAAAAAAAAAAAAAATCCCTTTTTGAAAAACGTATCTTAACCAAGGCCTAACTTCAGATTAACTTGAAAAACGTATCTTAACCAAGGCCTAACTTCTGACTGACTTGAAAAACGTATTTTAACCAAGGCCTAACTTCTGACTGACTTGAAAAACGTATCTTAACCAAGGCCTAACTTCAGATTGACTTGAAAAACGTACCTTAACCAAGGCCTAACTTCTGACTGACTTGAAAAACGTATTTTAACCAAGGCCTAACTTCAGATTAACTTGAAAAAAACGTATTTTAACCCAGGCCTAACTTCAGATTAACTTGAAAAAAACGTATTTTAACCAAGGCCTAACTTCTGACTGACTTGAAAAACGTATTTTAACCAAGGCCTAACTTCTGACTGAATCTAAACTGTTTATGAAAGTGCTATAATCATAATAACACAACATTATAACAGTGTGACTGAGCAAAGTTGTCTTTCCCTCAAAGAAAACTTCAACTTAGACACTGAATGAAATGAAAAACACATTGAAATGAAAGACAAGGAAATAGCAATAGGATTAATACAGGATCAGACATATTACCTCAATGGCCTTCATAGTGTACTGAAGAAGAAAATAAGAACGATAAATAAATGGTTGTACAAAATGTAAAAGTCTAAAACAGTTGAATGTAAAATGAAGATACATTAAATAAAAAATAAATAAAAAAAGGAACATTCTAACAAGGTGTTTTGTCCCAAATGACACCCTATCAGCCTATATACCGCTTTATTTCTGGTCAGAAGTAGTGCACTACATAGGCACTAGTGTGCCATTTAGGATGCCAACCAAAGGGATATACGGTGGCACATGTTCAGACGCACATAAACATTAAACTTCGGACGAGGAGGAAGTGGAACACAACGCACCATAGAATGTGCTTAGATCATTGTCGTCAATGTCACCTCTAACGTAGAGTTGAATAATACACTGCATCTCTGTGTATATATATATATATATATATGCTGTAGTAACTCAGTAACAAGGGTAGGAAGATCAGGCTCTTTTCATAGCAATAATCACCACCATCACTTTAATACACAAAGAGTACTATAGGGAATAGGGCTCTATTAGGGATGACACCTTTACTAAGGGATGACACCTTTACTAAGGGAGGACACCTTTACTAAGGGATGCTTGGTTAGGGAATAGGGCTCTATTAGGGATGACACCTTTACTAAGGGATGCTTGGTTAGGGAATAGGGCTCTATTAGGGATGACAACTTTACTAAGGGATGACACCTTTACTAAGGGATGCTTGGTTAGGGAATAGGGCTCTATTAGGGATGACACCTTTACTTAGGGATGACACCTTTACTAAGGGATGCTTGGTTAGGGAATAGGGGTCTATTAGGGATGACACCTTTACTAAGGGACGCTTGGTTATAATGCTGGAAGAAGACTTCTGTGAGTTACACTACAAAGAGGTGCAAAATAATGAACTGGTTTGGTTATAATATAAACATCCCTTATTTTTCAAAGAAATAGATCAAATATAATAAATAAACATAAAAAAAGAAAGAAAAGTAGGATAAATAAATGAAACTGCTTTTTTGGTTAAATCTGATGTTTCTTGTATTTGTTTTCCCTTTAACATGCTGGCAGGAAGGCGCTGGAGAAGGTTCTTCACTGGTTCCTTTGTTACTCTTATGTCTGATTCCCACTAGAAGACCAAACCAAACTGGCCTGGTTACACGTCCACCATAGCTGCTGGAACGGACAATGTGAAACGAGAAGAAAACCTGAACGGTACAGTACAGTTTAGGTCAGCCCTATATGAAGCATAACTGGTATTCTTGCAAAGTGTGACACCTCACGTTCGATAAACAATGCTACTGCTGAACTTTAGCACCCCCTTGTGGCACGTGGAAGCATGGCCACGTTCAGGTTTAGAATGTGTAGTAATTATATATACTGTATGTTGATAATAATACCAGCAAATGTAGGAAGACTGATCGGTGTAATTTATACTTCTTCAAGGTGAGAGTAAAATACCAGTGTCGTTACTAAGTGTCGTTACTAAGCCTCTGAGTTTATGGTGCTTAGCACAGGAGGCTGGTGGCACCTTAATTGGGGAGGATGGGCTCGTGGTAATGGCTGGAGTGGAATGGTATCAAACACATGGTTTCCAGGTGTGGGGGCAGAGTATTCCCTCAACAGCCTCCAGACCCTAGTAGGTGTGGCTCCTCCCCTCACTTCACCCCCATGTCCAGTCTCCAGACCCTAGCAGGTGTAGCTCCTCCCCTCACTCCACCCCTATGTCCAGTCTCCAGACCCTAGTAGGTGTGGCTCCTCCCCTCACTCCACCCCCATGTCCAGTCTCCAACCCTAGTAGGCGTGGCTCCTCCCCTCACCCCACCCCCATGTCCAGTCTCCAGACCCTAGTAGACGTGGCTCCTCCCCTCACCCCACGTCCAGTCTCCAGACCCGAGCATGTGTAGCTCCTCCCCTCACCCCACCCCCATGTCCAGTCTCCAGACCCTAGTAGGGATAGCTCCTCCCCTCACTCCACCCCCATGTCCAGTCTCCAGACCATAGTAGGCGTGGCTCCTCCCCTCCCCCCACCCCCATGTCCAGTCTCCAGACCATAGTAGGCGTGGCTCCTCCCCTCACCCCACACCCATGTCCAGTCTCCAGACCCTAGCAGGTGTAGCTCCTCCCCTCACCCCACCCCCATATCCAGTCTCCAGACCCTAGCAGGTGTAGCTCCTCCCCTCACCCCACCCCCATGTCCAGTCTCCAGACCCGAGCAGGTGTAGCTCCTCCCCTCACCCCACCCCCATGTCCAGTCTCCAGACCCTAGCAGGCGTGGCTCCTCCCCTCACCCCACCCCCATGTCCAACCTCCAGACCCTAGTAGGCGTGGCTCCTCCCCTCACCCCACCCCCATGTCCAACCTCCAGACCCTAGTAGGCGTGGCTCCTGTCCACGTGGGTGCAGCAGTGGGTGTGGCCCTAGTTCTGCTGCACCAGGCGTCGGTAGTGTGGCATGATGGCTCTCTCAGGCAGGTACAGAGCCATCTCCAGGGCAACAAGGATAGTGAACTCAAACGGGATCAACTCCCGCCGACTGATACGGAACCGCTCCTCTAGTTTCTGCAGAGGAAGAGGAGGAAGGAAGAGGAGGAAGAGGAGGAAGAGGAGGGAAGGGGAGGAAGAGGAGGAAGAGGAGGGAAGAGGATGAAGGGGAGGAAGAGGAGGAAGAGGGAGGAAGAGGAGGAAGAGGGAGGAAGAGGGAGGAAGAGAGCTGTTAGGAAAGTTGTGTTGCTCTACTGTTGCCTGTACAGATCCTTCACAGGGTTTCCTGTACACTAAGACCTGACCTTTAGCAACCTAATATGAGTAAATAGAATTAATATACACTATATATACTAAAGTATGTGGACACCCCTTCAAATTAGTGGATTCGGCTAATTCAGCCACACCTGTGACTGACAGACGTATAAAATCGAGCACACAGCCATGCAATCTCCGTAGACAAACATTGGCGGTAGAATGGCCCTTACTGAAGAGCTCAGTGACTTTCAACGTGGCACCGTCATAGGACGCCACCTTTCTACTTACAGCTGTCCCGGTCAACTGTAAGTGCTGTTATTGTGAATTGGAAACGTCTAGGAGCAACAACGGCTCAGCCGCAAAGTGGTAGGCCACACAAGCTAACAGAACAGTTCTGAAGCGCATAGCGATGAAAAATCGTCTTTCTTCGGTTGTAACACTCACTACTGAGTCCCAAAATGCCCCTGGAAGCAACCTCAGCACAATAACTGTTTGTCGGGAGCTTTATGAAATGGGTTTCCATGGCTGAGCAGCCGCACACAAGCCTAAGATCACCATGCGCACTGCCAAGCGTCGGCTGGAGTGGTGTAAAGATCGCTTCACCATCTGAAAGTCCCACCGACGAATCTGGGTTTGGCGGATGCCAGGAGAACGCTACCTGCCAGAACGCAGAGTGTCAACTGTAAAGTTTGGTGGAGGATAAATAATGGTATGTGACTGTTTTTTTATGGTTCGGGCTCGGCCCCTCAGTTCCAGTGATGGGAAATCTTAACAATGACATTCTAGACAATTCTGTGCTTCCACTTTGTGGCAACAGTTTGGGGAAGGCCCTTTCCTGTTTCAGCATGACAATGCCCCCGTGCACAAAGCGAGGTCTATACAGAAATGTTTTGTTGAGATCAGTGTGGAAGAACTTGACTGGCCTGCAAAGATCCCTGACCTCAACTCCATCAAACACCTTTGGGATGAATTGGAACACAGACTGCGAGCCAGGCCTAATCACCCAACATCAGTGCCCGACCTCACTAATGCTCTCGTGGCTGAATGGAAGCAAGTCCCCGCAGCAATGTACCAACATCTAGTGGAAAGCCTTCCCAGAAGAGTGGAGGCTGTTATAGCAGCAATGTTCCAACATCTAGTGGAAAGCCTTCCCAGAAGAGTGGAGGCTGTTATAGCAGCAATGTTCCAACATCTAGTGGAAAGCCTTCCCAGAAGAGTGGAGGCTGTTATAGCAGCAATGTTCCAACATCTAGTGGAAAGTCTTCCCAGAAGAGTGGAGGCTGTTATAGCAGCAATGTTCCAACATCTAGTGGAAAGCCTTCCCAGAAGAGTGGAGGCTGTTATAGCAGCAAAGGGGGACCAACTCCATATTAAATGCCCGTGATTTTGGAATGAGATGTTTGACGAGCAGGTGTCCACATACTTTTGGTCATGTAGTGTATGTGAGGACTGAAAGTTGTCCCTGTTCAACATCTAATGTCATCGTGTCTCCAATAACGGCTGATCTGTTTTAAAACAAGAATATGACGCCAAGACACACTGGAATGTCTCCTGTGCTCTGCTCTCTCTTCCCGCTCTCAGTTTCTGAGACCAGGTATAGGCTTACAATAGATCCAGGAAACCAGCCCAGACCTTTGTGTTTTCAAAGATTATGACTCCATAAAGATACACATACACGTGCAGAATGTGAAAGATGCATACATAAAGCCTTCATATAGCATACATAAAACCTTCATTTGGCATACATAAAACCTTCATATAGCATACATAAACCCTTCATATAGCATACATAAACCCTTCATATAGCATACATAAAGCATTCATATAGCATACATAAAGCATTCATATAGCATACATAAAGCCTTCATATAGCATACATAAAGCCTTCATATAGCATACATAAACCCTTCATATAGCATACATAAACCCTTCATATAGCATACATAAAGCCTTCATATAGCATACATAAAGCCTTCATATAGCATACATAAAGCCTTCATATAGCATACATAAAGCCTTCATATAGCATACATAAAGCCTTCATATAGCATACATAAAACCTTCATTTGGCATACATAAAGCCTTCATATAGCATACATAAACCCTTCATATAGCATACATAAAGCATTCATATAGCATACATAAAGCCTTCATTTGGCATACATAAAGCCTTCATATAGCATACATAAAGCCTTCATATAGCATACATAAAGGCTTTATAGAACATACATAAAGCCTTCATATAGCATACAAAGCCTTCATATAGCATACATAAAGCCTTCATATAGCATACATAAAGCCTTCATATAGCATACATAAAGGCTTTATAGAACATACATAAAGCCTTCATATAGCATACATAAAGGCTTTATAGAACATACATAAAGCCTTCATATAGCATACACAAAGCCTTCATATAGCATACATAAAGGCTTTATAGAACATACATAAAGCCTTCATATAGCATAGATAAAGCCTTCATGTAGCATACATAGATGGTTGACAAAACATTTTGAGGTTTATGTCATTCAAAAAGGACAATACATCTATGAGCTGAGTGACGTCCTGCTTCTTGAGGTCGCTGCTGATCTTAGCGGCGAGCAGCACGCAGGCTCCAGAGACCAACTTCCTGTTGTGTTTGTTGAGTCGCCCCTGCAGGACCAGCTTCTCAAAGTAAACAAACGCCATCGCCACGGTGACCGCCTGCAGGCCGCAGTCGTCACCCACCGTACGCATCTCTCTCTTTAGACTGGAGGAGAGAGGGGGGGGGAGGGGGGAGGGATAGGGGGGGAGGAAAGGCAGGTGTTAGGATTAGAGTAAGACTAAGCATACTGAACATCTATGGACATGACCACACGCACGCGCACTACAGTAGTATACCTTCTGATCTTGCTGAGAGTCAGCTTGACATGAGGAAACTTCTCTTTAAACGTCTCGTTCATGTCCTTCTTCAGATCAGACGGCTTCACGTACTCTATCACTGTCGTCTAGAGGGGGAGAGATAGGGAGGGAGGGAGAGAGGGAGGGAGGGAGAGAGGGAGGGAGGGAGAGTGAGGTGGACAGGGAGGGAGGGAGAAAGGGAGCGAGAGAGAGAGAGGGAGGGAGGGAAAGAGAGAGGGAGGGAAATAGGGAGGGAGGGAGAAAGGGAGAGGTGGACAGGGAGAAAGGGAGAGAGGGAAAGAGGGAGGGAGGGACAGAGGGAAAGGGAGAGAGAGAGAGAGAGGGAGAGAGGGAAAGAGGGAGGGAGCGACAGAGGGAGAGAGAGACAATATTTAACTTCTGTATAGTGTTTTTGGTTGGCACAATGACAAGGAGGTCCATTAATGATATCTAATAATGATATCTAATAATGATATCTTTACATGAATGGACTCCTGTACTGTACACTGTGTATACTAGTAAAATAAACCTGTACATGTCAATAAATAAATATTTACAGTATACACAGTGTACCATTCCATAGAGTCTGGTATCACAGCCTGAATACAGCCCTTAGCCGTGGTACTGAGGGCTCCAACATTACTGGCACCCCTGACTGGCAATGCACAAACAATACTTTAAACAATATAAACCATATCATTATAGAGACAAACTCAAAATACCAACATGTGAAAAATACTGTACGATATTAATGTTACAATGGAACCCACCAAAATAATTTATTGATTTAATTAAAAATCAATGTCCTCCAAATCAAGGTTTCACAATTAATGGCACCCTTAAATATTATTGTAAATAACATCTACCAAAATTAAACCAGGAATTATATTCCACTTATTTAAGTTGATCTAAGTGTTAAGGAACTATATTGAGCCATTACATCACTTCCTGTTTCACTAGGGTATAAAAATGAGGTAACACACATGCAATATCCCTTTGTCATCCAACACCATGAAGAAAACAAAAGAACTGTCAGTTCAAAAGAGACAGATGGTCGTAGACCTCCGTAAATCTGGTCATGGCTACAAGAAGATCCACAAACGATTGAATATACCACTGAGCACTGTCAGGGCAATTATTAAAACATTCAAAAGATATGGAACAGTTGAAAACCTCACGGGTAGAGGATGCAAATGCATTTTGCCCCCCAAGACGGGGAGGAGGATGGTGAGAGAAGCAACAAAATCCCCAAGAATCACTGTGAAAGAATTGCAGGCCTTGGTGGCGTCTTGGGGTCATCATGTTTAAAAAGCACCATCAGACGCCACCTCCACAACCACAGGCTCTCTGGAAGGGTTGCCAGAAGAAAGCCCTTTCTGAACCCAAGACACAGACGCCACCTCCACAACCACAGACGCCACCTCCACAACCACAGACGCCACCTCCACAACCACAGACGCCACCTCCACAACCACAGACGCCACCTCCACAACCACAGACGCCACCTCCACAACCACAGACGCCACCTCCACAACCACAGACGCCACCTCCACAACCACAGGCTCTCTGGAAGAGTTGCCAGAAGAAAGCCCTTTCTGACCCCAAGACACAGACGCAAGCGCTTGGAGTTTGCCAAACATCATTTAAATTATGATTGGAAGAAGGTGCTCTGGTCAGATGAGACCAAAATGTAACGTTTTGGTCAGATACAGCATCAGTGTGTTTGGCGTCGAAACAGAGATGTATACAAGGAGAGGCACCTCATACCCACGGTGAAACAGAGATGCAGACAAGGAGAGGCACCTCACACCCACGGTGAAACAGAGATGCAGACAAGGAGAGGCACCTCACACCCACGGTGAAACAGAGATGCAGACAAGGAGAGGCACCTCATACCCACGGTGAAACAGAGATGGAGACAAGGAGACCTCATACCCACGGTGAAACAGAGATGGAGACAAGGAGACCTCATACCCACGGTGAAACAGAGATGGAGACAAGGAGACCTCATACCCACGGTGAAACAGAGATGGAGACAAGGAGAGGTACCTCATACCCACGGTGAAATATGGTGGTGGGTCAGTGATGTTTTGGGGCTGTTTTATTTCCAGAGGTCCAGAGGCACTGGTTAAGATTGATGGCATAATGAATTCCACCAAGTATCAGGCCATTTTGGCTGACAATCTGGTTGCCTCTGCCGGAAGGCTGGGACTTGGCCGTAGGTGGACTTTCCAACAAGACAATGACCCAAAACACACGTCAAGATCCACACAGAAATGGTTATGTGACAACAAAAATCAATGTTTCTGCCATGGCCATCTCAGTCGCCGGACCTCAATCCAATCGAAAACCTGTGGGCTGAGTGGAAGAGGGCAGTTGATAAGCCCAAACCCAAGAATGTGAAGGATCTTGAAAGGATCTGCATAGAGGAATGGTCCAAAATCCCTCCAAATGTGTTCCTTAACCTTGTCAAACATTACAGGAAAAGACTCCATGCTGTTATCCTTGCCAGAGGTGGTGGCACTAAGTACTACATGAGTGCCAATAATTATGAAACCTTGATTTTGGTGAAATGTATTTTGTATTAAATAATTGTCTGATTTTGTTGGGTTCCATTGAAACATGAATAAAGTACAGTATTTCTCACATGTTGGTACTTTGAGTTTCTCTCTATAACAATATAGTTTATATTGTTTAAAGTATTGTTTGTGCGTTGCCAGTCAGGGGTGCCAGTAATGTTGGAGCCCACTGTATATTGACCATATACCACAAACCCCCGAGGTGCCTTATTGCTGTTATAAACTGGTTACCAACGTAATTAGAGCAGTAAAAATACATGTTTTGTCATACCTGTTGTATACGGTCTGATATACCACGGCTGTCAGCCAACCAGCATTCAGGGCTGGAACCACCCAGTTTATAAATTGGCCTCTCTGATAGGTTATGGCTCTGTGCATTGAGCCTCTCTGATAGGTTATGGCTCTGTGCATTGAGCCTCTCTGATAGGTTATGGCTCTGTGCATTGAGCCTCTCTGATAGGTTATGGCTCTGTGCATTGAGTCTCTCTGATAGGTTATGGCTCTGTGCATTGAGCCTCTCTGATAGGTTATGGCTCTGTGCATTGAGCCTCTCTGATAGGTTATGGCTCTGTGCATTGAGCCTCTCTGATAGGTTATGGCGCTGTGCATTGAGCCTCTCTGATATCACATACATATATTTAGCAGATGTTATTGTGTGTGTAGTGAAATGCTTGTGTTCCTAGGTCCAACAGTGCAGTAATATCTGACAACTCACTACAACACACACTAATCTAACAGTAAAATAGGAAGGGAGTGGAGACGAACAATGCAGCAAAATACCTCCTCTCTCCATCTCTCATTCTCTCTCCCCATCTCTCATTCTCTCTCCCCATCTCTCATTCTCTCTCCCCATCTCTCATTCTCTCTCCCCATCTCTCATTCTCTTATTCTCTCTCTCCCCATCTCTCCTTCTCTTATTCTCTCTCCCCATCTCTCATTCTCTTATTCTCTCTCCCCATCTCTTATTCTCTCTCTCCCCATCTCTTATTCTCTCTCTCCCCATCTCTCATTCTCTTATTCTCTCTCTCTCTCCATCTCTCATTCTCTCTCCTCCCTCCATCACTCATTCTCTCTCCATCTCTCTCCTCCCTCCATCTCGCATTCTCTCTCTCCATCTCTCATTCTCCCTCTACATCTCATTCTCCCTCCATCTCTCATTCTCTCTCTCCTCCATATCTCATTCTCTCTTCTCTTGCTCCCCATCTCCCCACCCCATCCCACCCCCCATCTCTCTCTTCATTCACCCCATCTTTCTCTCTTCATTCACCCCCATCTCTCTCTCTTCAATCACCCCCATCTCTCTCTCTTCAATCACCCCCATCTCTCTCTCTTCAATCACCCCCATCTCTCTCTCTTCATTCACCCCCATCTCTCTCTCTCTTCATTCACCCCCCCATCTCTCTCTCTCTCTCTTCATTCACCCCCCATCTCTCTCTCTCTCTTCATTCACCCCCCATCTCTCTCTCTCTCTTCATTCACCCCCCATCTCTCTCTCTCTCTTCATTCACCCCCCATCTCTCTCTCTTCATTCACACCCCATCTCTCTCTCTCTCTTCATTCACCCCCCATCTCTCTCTCTCTCTTCATTCACCCCCCATCTCTCTCTCTTCATTCACACCCCATCTCTCTCTCTCTCTTCATTCACACCCCATCTCTCTCTCTCTCTTCATTCACCCCCCATCTCTCTCTCTTCATTCACACCCCATCTCTCTCTCTCTCTTCATTCACCCCCCATCTCTCTCTCTCTCTTCATTCACCCCCCATCTCTCTCTCTTCATTCACACCCCATCTCTCTCTCTCTCTTCATTCACACCCCATCTCTCTCTCTCTCTTCATTCACCCCCCATCTCTCTCTCTTCATTCACACCCCATCTCTCTCTCTCTCTTCATTCACACCCCATCTCTCTCTCTCTCTTCATTCACCCCCCATCTCTCTCTCTTCATTCACACCCCATCTCTCTCTCTCTCTTCATTCACCCCCCATCTCTCTCTCTTCATTCACCCCCCATCTCTCTCTCTTCATTCACCCCCCATCTCTCTCTCTTCATTCACACCCCATCTCTCTCTCTCTCTTCATTCACACCCCATCTCTCTCTCTCTCTTCATTCACCCCCCATCTCTCTCTCTCTCTTCATTCACCCCCCATCTCTCTCTCTCTCTTCATTCACACCCCATCTCTCTCTCTCACCATGTATGAGATGAAGGTGTGTGTGTGTCTCTCACCATGTATGAAGCGAAGATCAGGACTCTCTTGTGTTTCCCACAGGGCCACTGGGGGTCACTCAGAAGGTTGGGGTCATAGTCTGATGCGTCATCCACACCTGGAGAGGACAGAAACACACATGTAAATACATATACATGAATAAACAGTGGTTAAACTCAAAAATACTAATACTCTTCATACTTTTCAATAAAACATATATTTTTTTAAAGGTATAATCTTTGTAAATGATATCATAAATAGGACTGGTGGAGTTATGTCACAAATGTAGCTAACAAAAATATATGGAAATGTCTGCTCTACCCAAAGTTACAACTAACTAATTGCAGCATTACCAGAAATATGGAAGAGGCAAGTGGAAGGGGAAAAGTAAGGAACATGTCTGTCGGGCCTGAATTAGACTACAAATGGTTAAAGAAAATGTTGATAAATAAAGTATATACCATTGTCATTTAAGGACCAAAAAAATGAACAGCTGTGCCGTATAGATTGCTAAATAGTTGGGAAGAGATTTTCGATGTACCCATTTCCATGGCACATGGTTTATGAATTGATACGCAAAACAACGCCGGATTCAAAACTTCGAATTTTTAATTTCAATTATTATACAAAATTCTTGCAACCAATAGAATGTTATATATATGGTTATATATATATACAATCTTTCCAGCTCTGCAGATTCTGCTGTGAGGAGGCAGAGTCATTAGACCATTTATTTTGGTATTGTCCGCATGTAGCTCGCTTTTGGTCACAGGTCCAGGAATGGCTGAAGAATTGCAACTTTTACCTAGAACTAACGCTACAGATAGCAATACTGGGGGATATGAAAAGCCATAGTCAATCAATTAATACAATTATTATTATTATTTTAACAAAAATGATTGATTGGACATGATTTGGAAAGGCACACACCTGTCTATATAAGGTCTCACAGTTGACAGAGCATGTCAGAGCAAAAACCAAGCCATGCGATTGAAGGAAGGAATTGTCCGTAGAGCTCCGAGACAGGATTGTGTCGAGCCACAGATCAGGGGAAGAGTATCAAAAAATGTCTGCAGCTTTAAAGGTCCACAAGAACACAGTGGCCTCCATCATTCTTAAATGGAAGAAGTTTGGAACCACCAAGACTCTTCCTAGAACTGGCCGTCTGGCCAAACTGAGCAATCGGGGGAGAAGGGCCTTGGTCAGGGAGGTGACCAAGAACCCGATGGTCACTCTGACAGAGCTCCAGAGTTCCTCTGTGGAGATGGGAGAACGTTCCAGAAGGACAACCATCTCTGCAGCACTCCACCAATCAGGTTCGGAAGCCACTCCTCAGTAAAAGGCACATGACAGTTCGCTTGGAGAAACAAGATTCTCTGGTCTGATGAAACCAAGATTGAACTCTTTTGCCTGAATGCCAAGCGTCATGTCTGGATGAAACCTGACACCATCCCTACAGTTTAGCATGGTGGTGGCAGCATCATTTCTGTGGGGATGTTTTTCAATGTCAGGGACTGCGAGACTAGTGAGGATCGAGGGGAAGATGAACGGAGCAAAGTACAGAGAGATCCTTGATGAAAACCTGCTCTAGATTGCTCAGGACCTCAGACTGGGGTGAAGGTTCACCTTCCAACAGGACAACGACCCTAAGCACACAGCCAAGACAATGCAGGAGTCGCTTCGGTACAAGTCTCTGAATGTCCTTGAGTGGCCCATCCAGAGCCCGGACTTGAACCCGGTCGAACATCTCTGGAGAGACCTGACAATAGCTGTGCAGCAACACTCCCCAACCAACCTGACAGAGCTTGAGGATCTGCAGAAAAGTAATGGGATAAACTCCCCAAATACAGGTGTACCAAGCTTGTAGCATCATACCCAAGAAGACTCGAGGCTGTAATCGCTGCCAAAGGTGCTTCAACAAAGTACTGAGTAAAAAGTCTGAATACTTATGTAAATGTGATATTTCAGTTTTTTTTTATTTGATGGATTAGCAAACATTACTAAAAACTTGTTTTTGTGATGTCATTATGGGGTATTGTGATGTTCATTATGGGGTATTGTGATGTCATTATGGGGTATTGTGACGTCATTATGGGGTATTGTGACGTCATTATGGGGTATTGTGATGTCATTATGGGGTATTGTGATGTCATTATGGGGTATTGTGATGTCATTATGGGGTATTGTGTGGAGATTGACGAGGGCCATTTTTTTTGAAGAATAAGGCTGTAACCTAACAAAATGTGGAAATAGTCAAGGCGTCTGAATACTTTTCCGAAGGCGCTGTATATTACCTTGTATATTAGTACTATTGTCTCTGAAGCATCGTTTCAGTAAACAGAGTGTTTTCAGCTGCTAGTCCACAGGACATCAGGGCACCACAGACAACCCAGCATGACAGGGCACAGTAAAGCCAGCGTGGTGCCAGCGTGGTGCCATACAGTTCATAGTCCTGTGGACAGCATGTGCAGTCAGTCCTCTATATGATAATAGCTCCCTCTAATGGACTAGGAATTTTCACTATATTACTTAACATATTGCAACCTGGTTAAATAAATACTAAAAATTCCAGTCCTACGTTGGAGCTTACCCAGGTCCAGTCCCATGTTGGAGTTAAGGTGTCGTTTCTGGGTCATGGGTCAGGGGTTAGAGCTAGTTCTTACCCAGGTCCAGTCCTACGATGGAGTTAAGGTGTCGTTTCTGGGTCAGGGGTCAGGGGTTAGAGCTAGTTCTTACCCAGGTCCAGTCCTACGTTGGAGTTAAGGTGTCGTTTCTGGGTCAGGGGTCAGGGGTTAGAGCTAGTTCTTACCCAGGTCCAGTCCCACGTTGAAGTTAAAGTGTTGTTTCTGGGTCAGGGGTCAGGGGTTAGAGCTAGTTCTTACCCAGGTCCAGTCCTACGTTGGAGTTAAGGTGTTGTTTCTGGGTCAGGGGTTAGAGCTAGTTCTTACCCAGGTCCAGTCCCACGTTGCTGTTTAGCCTGGTTGGGGTGTAGTTTCTGTTCCGGGTCACCTGGTTGAGGGGCACCTGGAGGGTAATGTCCACCGAGGGGGTCTTCTGGCGGACCAGGGCGTTGGTCGGGTATAGTAACTGGGCATATGACACCGTCTATGGAGGAAGATCAATTAACCAATCAATCAATCAATTAACAGTGCCTTGCAAAAGTATTCATCCCCCTTGGCGTTTTTCCTATTTTGTTGCATTACAACCTGTAATTTAAATTGATTTTTATTTGGATTTCATGTAATGGACATACACAAAATAGTCCAAATTGGTGAAGATAAATTAAAAAAATTACTTGTTTCAAAAAATTCTAAAAAATAAAACAGAAAAATGGTATGTGCATATGTATTCACCCCCTTTACTATGAAGCCCCTAAATAAGATCTGGTGCAACCAATTACCTTCAGAAGTCACATGATTAGTTAAATAAAGTCCACCTTTGTGCAATCTAAGTGTCACATGATCTGTCACATGATCTCAGTATATATACACCTGTTCTGAAAGGCCCCAGAGTCTGCAACACCACTAAGCAAGGGGCACCACAAAGCAAGCGGCACCATGAAGACCAAGGAGCTCTCCAAACAGGTCAGGGACAAAGTTGTGAAGAAGTACAGATCAGGGATGGGTTATAAAAAAATATCTGAAACTTTGAACATCCCAGAGCACCATTAAATCCATTATTAAAACATGGAAAGAATATGGCATCACAACAAACCTGCCAAGAGAGGGCTGCCCACCAAAACTCATGGACCAGGCATGGAGGGCATTAATCAGAGAGGCAACAAAGAGACCAAAGATAACCCTGAAGGAGCTGCAAAAATCCACTGCGAAGATTGGAGTATCTGTCCATTGGACCACTTTAAGCCGTACACTCCACAGAGCTGGGCTTTACGGAAGAGTGGCCAGAAAAAAAGCCATTGCTTAAAGAAAAAAATAAGCAAACACGTTTGGTGTTCCCATATTACAAAAGGAATGTGGGAGACTGCCCAAACATTTGGAAGAAGGTACTCTGGTCAGATGAGACTAAAATTTAGCTTTTTGGCCATCAAGGAAAACATTATGTCTGGCGCAAACTCAACACCTCTCATCACCCCGAGAACCCCATCCCCACAGTGAAGCATGGTGGTGGCAGCATCATGCTGTGGGGATGTTGTTCATCGTCAGGGACTGGGAAACTGCTCAGAATTGAAGGAATGATGGATGGCGCTAAATACAGGGAAATTCTTGAGGGAAACCTGTTTCAGTCTTCCAGACTGAGTTATTACCCAGTACCCTGTGTATACAGCCAAGTTGTGTTTATTCCTTGTGTTATTATTCTATTTTAAAAAATCACTGCATTGCTGGAAATGGCTCTTAAGTAAGAATTTCACGGTTAGTCTACACCTGTTGTTTATGAAGCATGTGACAAATACAATTTTATTGATTTTACCTTAGAAATTGCCTGATCGCCTTCTAATGGCCAAAGTAAGGACTGCCAAAACTGTCAGATGAGAACAATTATTCTGTCAAGGAAAAGTTTATTTTTGTAGAGGCATTCTAAAACAACAGAAACTTGACAGCGCAGGAAATGACAGTGCAGGAAATGACAGTGCAGGAAATGACAGTGCAGGAAATGACAGCGCAGGAAATGAAGAAATGTATTAAAATGCTGGACGTGAATGTTGGAATTAAACAATAACTATGCAAATGAGTAAAAGCTGTGTGCATTAAGGAAAAAGTTGCGACCCGTCATTCAGGGCATGTGGCAGAGCTCCACCTGTTTTCAGCTCCACCTGTTTTCAGCCCCACCTGTTTCCAGTCTCACCTATTTAGAGTCCCACCTGTTTTCAGCCCCACCTGTTTTCAGTCCCACCTGTTTTCAGCCCCACCTGTTTCCAGTCTCACCTATTTAGAGTCCCACCTGTTTTCAGCCCCACCTGTTTTCAGTCCCACCTGTTTTCAGTCCCACCTGTTTTCAGTCCCACCTGTTTTCAGTCCCACCTGTTTCCAGTCTCACCTATTTAGAGTCCCACCTGTTTTCAGCCCCACCTGTTTTCAGTCCCACCTGTTTTCAGTCCCACCTGTTTTCAGTCCCACCTGTTTAGAGTCCCACCTGTTTAGAGTCCCACCTGTTTTCAGCCCCACCTGTTTTCAGCCCCACCTGTTTTCAGCCCCACCTGTTTTCAGCTCCACCTGTTTTCAGTCCCACCTGTTTTCAGTCCCACCTGTTTTCAGTCCCACCTGTTTTCAGTCTCACCTATTTAGAGTCCCACCTGTTTTCAGCTCCACCTGTTTTCAGCCCCACCTGTTTTCAGTCCCACCTGTTTTCAGCCCCACCTGTTTTCAGTCCCACCTGTTTTCAGCTCCACCTGTTTTCAGCCCCACCTGTTTTCAGTCCCACCTGTTTTCAGCCCCACCTGTTTTCAGTCCCACCTGTTTTCAGCTCCACCTGTTTTCAGTCCCACCTGTTTTCAGCCCCACCTGTTTTCAGTCCCACCTGTTTTCAGCTCCACCTGTTTTCAGTCCCACCTGTTTTCAGCCCCACCTGTTTTCAGCCCCACCTGTTTTCAGCCCCACCTGTTTTCAGTCCCACCTGTTTTCAGCTCCACCTGTTTTCAGTCTCACCTATTTAGAGTCCCACCTGTTTTCAGCTCCACCTGTTTTCAGCCCCACCTGTTTTCAGCCCCACCTGTTTTCAGTCCCACCTGTTTTCAGTCCCACCTGTTTTCAGTCCCACCTGTTTTCAGCCCCACCTGTTTTCAGCCCCACCTGTTTTCAGTCTCACCTATTTAGAGTCCCACCTGTTTTCAGTCCCACCTGTTTTCAGTCCCACCTGTTTTCAGTCCCACCTGTTTTCAGCCCCACCTGTTTTCAGCCCCACCTGTTTTCAGCCCCACCTGTTTTCAGCCCCACCTGTTTTCAGTCCCACCTGTTTTCAGTCCCACCTGTTTTCAGTCTCACCTGTTCTCAGCCCCACCTGTTTTCAGTCTCACCTATTTAGAGTCCCACCTGTTCTCAGCCCCACCTGTTTTCAGTCCCACCTCTTTTAAATGTTATTTTGGCATTAATATGTGTCACATCTTAGTTAGCAAACAATGTAAAAAAAAATAAGATATTTCATTGAGTTAATAAAGCCACATACAAACATTCTCTCTTTTTAGTTTAGTTTTCTTGAGTAAAGCAGCTCCAAAATGCAGGTGTTTCAGCCTAGCTCAGTGCTTTCTGTGGTGGTGGGGCGAGCCAGCGGAAAACACAAAGCGTCGCGCCGTGATTGGCTCAGTGCGCTGTCACTCATGGGGACACTTCGTCACCGTCAAGTCTAAGGCTAGACTTCGACAATTCTAGCCCCTTGGGTGCTGCCAGTGTTACATTAGAAGTGCCCATCCAAGAAGGCTCAAGGTCATTGGCAACAGATAAAATGACGTCAAATCACGTCAAATTACACAACAAGTTGGAAATCGCAAATTCAACGAGTGTTTTGAAAGGAATCAGTGACAGTGGCTGTGTGGTCTCAAATCTGGGATTAAGGGGCTCTTTTCCAAGTTTAAAAGGATGACATTTGAATGACATTCAACATTGGCCATGCTGTCAATAAAACATGATTTGTGCCACGCACAAAAACAACTATTAACTCGGAACTGAGAAAAACGTGACTTCAGTGACTTCAAGACAACTGGGAAGTCGGGAATAAACGAGCTCCGACTGGGTAAATACGTTTTGAACAGTCATCCAACTCGGAATTGTAAATCCGGCTTCTTTCTAGAGTTACGACCTGAAGATCAATGCCATGAGGTTGAAGTGAATGGTGGCAGGTCCAACTTCCTGTAAACACACAGTCCAGTTCAAAATGAATGATGGCAGGTCCTACTGCCTGTAAACACACAGTCCAGTTCAAAATGAATGGTGGCAGGTCCAACTTCCTGTAAACACACAGTCCAGTTCAAAGTGAATGATGTCAGGTCCTACTTCCTGTAAATACACAGTCCAGTTCAAAATGAATGATGGCAGGTCCTACTGCCTGTAAACACACAGTCCAGTTCAAAGTGATTGGTGGCCGGCCTGTGTAGCAAATGGCTTGTTTGTATAAAAACCTATTGTAGCTCTGATTGGCTATAGCGCATCGGTCTGTGTAGACTCCGGTTCTGGACGAGACAGATATCTTTATTAGGTTTATATTTCCTGCAGTGTCTATTAATTGTCCAAACGCACGGCCGCTTTCCCACTCTATATTGCTATAGAATTTTCACAAATGCCCAAGTATATGAAAACGTGAAAATGATCATATCTAAGTGCTTGTTTTTGATAAAAAACTAAAAAATACATGTCATTCTTCCTGGTGGTGTACATGAACAGGTTTAAAGGAGATTTCATGTTGCTGAAATGCTTTCAGTTCCACTTTAAACAAAATGTCTGTGCTATTAATTCAAGTTGTACAGTATTTATGTCCTAATGACACCTACAGTGGAACATTTTGCACTTACAATAGAAGATACATAACAACAACAAAAAACATTGAAATGTTTTCTTGGTAATATGTTTTCTTTCAGCTCAAACATTTATTTGATATGAAAAAAAAAAATACAAATAAATCCCAAACCCCCTTTTTTGGGGGAGGGGGGTCTCAGGAGGATGAGTACAGTGTGTCCAGTACCTTGGCGTAGGGCTCCAGTTCGAACCCTTCCAGTCCAGGCATCATCTCCAGACTGGTAGAGATGTTCCCTGATGAATACCTGTCCAACTTGGAGTCACTGTGGAGAGAGAGAGAGAGAGAGAGATGAGACACAGAGAGAGAGAGAGAGAGAGATGACAGACAGAAAGAGAGAGAGAGAGATGAGTCACACAGAAAAAGAGAGAGTGAGAGATGAGTCACACAGAGAGAGAGTGAGAGATGAGTCACACAGAGAGAGAGTGAGAGATGAGTCACACAGAGAGAGAGTGAGAGATGAGACACACAGAAAGAGAGAGAGGGAGAGAGAGAGATGAGACACAGAAAGAGAGAGAGAGAGAGAGAGAGTGAGCGATGAGACACACAGAAAGAGAGAGAGAGTGAGAAATGAGACACACAGAAAGAGAGAGAGAGTGAGAGATGAGACACACAGAAAGAGAGAGAGTGAGAGATGAGACACACAGAAAGAGAGAGAGAGAGAGATGAGACACACAGAAAGAGAGAGAGAGAATAAAAATGAGAAAGAAAGAGAGATGAGCATTTCTTTAGAGGTTTAGGACCCCACCAGTCCCATAGCATTTAACAGTCACTAATGGGAGAGGAGAGCTAGTTAGAGGGATAGTACCAGACACAGGAGAGAGACTGAGGGATAGTACCAGACACAGCAGAGAGACAGAGGTGATAGTACCAGACACAGGAGAGAGACAGAGGGATAGTACCAGACACAGGAGAGCGACAGAGGGATAGTACCAGACACAGCAGAGAGACAGAGGGATAGTACCAGAAACAGCAGAGACAGAGGGATAGTACCAGACACAGCAGAGAGACAGAGGGATAGTACCAGACACAGCAGAGAGACAGAGGGATAGTACCAGACACAGCAGAGAGACAGAGGGATAGTACCAGACACAGGAGAGAGAGACAGAGGGATAGTACCAGACACAGCAGAGAGAACAGAGGGATAGTACCAGACACAGGAGGGAGAGACAGAGGGATAGTACCAGACACAGGAGAGAGAGACAGAGGGATAGTACCAGACACAGGAGAGAGAGACAGAGGGATAGTACCAGACACAGCAGAGAGACAGAGGGATAGTACCAGACACAGCAGAGAGACAGAGGGATAGTACCAGACACAGGAGAGAGACAGAGGGATAGTACCAGACACAGCAGAGAGAGACAGAGGGATAGTACCAGACACAAGAGAGAGACAGAGGTGATAGTACCAGACACAGGAGAGAGACAGAGGGATAGTACCAGACACAGCAGAGAGACAGAGAGATGGTACCAGACACAGCAGAGAGAGACAGAGGGATAGTACCAGACACAGCAGAGAGACAGAGGGATAGTACCAGACACAGCAGAGAGACAGAGGTGATAGTACCAGACACAGCAGAGAGAGACAGAGGTGATAGTACCATACACAGCAGAGAGACAGAGGTGATAGTACCAGACACAGCAGAGAGAGACAGAGGTGATAGTACCAGACACAGCAGAGAGACAGAGGGATAGTACCAGACACAGAGAGAGACAGAGGGATAGTACCAGACACAGGAGAGAGGTTATGGTCATTAAATTAAGTCTGGAGTTATGATAGCCTGAACCATGTCTTTGGACGGGGGAAGAACTTCAAAGTGGAGCTCTTCCTAGACTAGGCAGATCACCATTCATTATTCATGATGGCAGACAGTTGTACAGTAGTATAATCTGTCAGGCAGTAAAGCCCTACTAGTGCTGAGCAAAAAGCACTACTTTTTGAGGTCGATTTGGCTTCGGTTTCATTATAAAAATGAACAAAAAAAATCACGACTTCATTGTGTGAGTTGACTGCTGTAACACAGTACAAAACAATTAAGAAAAATCCCATGGCGATAGTAGTCACTGAACATTAATTAACCATCAGCTATTCACACATTTTACTTGTTTAGTATATTACATTTGTTTTGTTTGATAACTTCATTATTTAATTCCAAGTCATCATCTCGTCTCTATAGAGCTGTGTTGCCTGACAAAATCACTATTTTAGTAGTTAATCGAAGTAAATAAAGCTTTTACGACTGCCGAATAGCAACACCTAGAGAAGCAACTGTTCACGGTGTACCCCTCTTGATCGTGTCTCTTATGTAGCCTAAAATAAAACAGACCCGGACAAGAAGTCACACAATGGATTATGGTCATTGTAGTTAATTATCACGTTTTCTGCTGTAAACTATGTAGAACACTGGTCTGTTGGAAACTACATCACACCGTTCGGCCACGATCTGATTTCTCTCTAGAGAGACTGCAGCGCAATGTGCATGTTATAGATAAACACGGCATGGCAGGTCTTAACGTGACCGTGCCGCCGAGTCAGGCACAGCCGTAGGGTACTCCTTTTACTGTACTGTTAAATGGTCTACTTTAACCTGACAACGGCTGTAAATAAAAGCATGAGCTGATGCACACCCAGATAACATTATTTAGTGTAGAGGTAACGGCGAATAAACTGTAATACATACTGAGAGTTGCACACTCGATATAAATAAACTCCCAATCATTTATTTAGGTAAAACACCAACGTTTCGGCATCACTGTGCCTTTTTTTTAGGGTGGCCATTTTTAACATACTACCTTGTCGTCTCAATCAACAAAACGTCATCATACCTAAAAACACTTTCATTCTAAACGTACAAATGTTAGCGTAAACAGATAAACTGTCGCGTGGAATGTACGTCACGATTATCAGCCAAAGAGCTGATTCCAAATGGACTTTTTTTCAACTAGCTAACTAACACTTTTATTTTATTTTAAATGTTGGAAGGCAAATTACGTTTCATCCCCTGCGCAAGGACCAGGTTAGACGAACCTCATGGTTTCAGGTCGTGTCGATGATGAAAAGACGTGGGCTCCGGTTAATTAATACAGTTATGTGTTCAAGCACTTTTTTACCGATACGTTGCTTTGCATAAAGCTTGCAGTAAGGACTAGTGAGCTGTATCCGTTTAAATAACAGCTATACTATTCTTTAGCATTTGGGTATTATGCAAACCTTGAGATTCCACCAAGTAGTATCTGGCAAGTTGAAAGGACATAGTCAAGAAGAATCAACTTTTCTAAATACCTACACCGTTCAAGGCAAAGACTGGAAGTAGTTATTCAGACACCTTGACTTCTTCCACATTTTGTTACGTTACGGTCTTATTCCAAAATTGATTAAAATTGTAATTTTTCCCTCATCAATTTACACACAATACTCCCGAATGACAAAGCAAAAAGAAGTTTAGACATTTTTGCTAATTAATAAAAATTAAATTGAAATATCACAATAAGTATTCAGACCCTTTACTCAGGACTTTGTTGAAGTACCTTTGGCAGCGTTTACAGCCTCGAGTCTTCTTGGGTATGATGCTACAAGCTTGGCATGCCTGTATTTGGGGAGTTTCTCCCATTCTTCTCTGCAGATCCTCTCAAGCTCTGTCAGGTTGGATGGGGAGTGTTGATGCACAGCTATTTTCAGGTCTCTCCAGAGATGTTGGATCAGGTACAAGTCCGGGCTCAAGCCACTCCTGCGTTGTCTTGGCTGTGTGCTTTGGGTCGTTGTCCTGTTGGAAGGTGAACCTTCGCCCCAGTCTGAGGTCCTGAGCTCTCTGGAGCAGGTTCTCATCAAGGATCTCTCTGTACTTTACTCCGTTCATCTTTGCCTCGATCCTGACTAGTGTCCCAGTCACTGCACTGAAAAACATCCCCACAGCATGATGCTGCCACCACCGTGCTTCACCGTAAAGATGGTGCCAGGTTTCCTCCAGACGTGACGCTCGACATTCAGGCCAAATAGTTCAATCTTGGTTTCATCAGACCAGAGAATCTTGTTTCTCATGGTCTCAAAGTCTTTAGGTGCCTTTTGGAAAACTCCCAAGTGGACTGTCATGTGCCTTTTACTGAGGAGTGGCTTCCGTCTGGCCACTCTACCATAAAGGCCTGATTGGTGGAGTGCTGCAGAGATGGTTGTCCTTCTAGAAGGTTCTCCCATCTCCACAGAGGAACTCTGGAGCTCTGTCAGAGTGACCATTGGTTTCTTGGTCACCTCCCTGACAAGGCCTTTCACAGATTGCTCAGTTTGGCCAGGCGGCCAGCTCTAGGAAGAGTCTTGGGGGTTCCAAACTTCTTCCATTTAAGAATGATGGAGGCCACTGTGTTCTTGGGGACCTTCAATGCTGCAGAAATGTTTTGGTACCCTTCCCCTGATCTGTGCCTCGACACAATCCTGTCTCGGAGCTCTACGGACAATTCCTTCGACCTCATGGCTTGGTTTTTGCTCTGACATGCACTGTCAACTGTGAGACCTTAATATAGACAGGTTTGTGCTTTTCCAAATCATGTCCAATCAATTGAATTTACCACAGGTGGTCTCCAATCAAGTTGTAGAAACATCTCAAGGATGATCAATGGGAACAGGATGCACCTGAGCTCAATTTCGAGTGTCATAGCAAAGGGTCTGAATACTTATGTAAATAAGGTATTTCTGTTTTCGCTTTGTCATTATGGGGTATTGTGTGCTGAATGCTGAGGATTTATTTAATCCATTTTAGAATAAGGCTGTAAAGTAACAAAATGTGGAAAAAGTCAAAGGGTCTGAATACTTTCCGAAGGTGCTGTATCTAAGACTAGAGAATTAGATTCAGATTAACTTCTAGCTAGCTAACGTCAGCTAACCGGCAAAAAAAATAGGGCTAAACAAACAGTGACGTAAGTATTATGTGATAGCTTTACTAGCTTTCCTGTCAGTGTAAGCAGGTCAGGTAACACATTAGAATGGCACAACAGGTATCATGCAAATGATTTGTTGTTGTGACAGCTAAGTATGTTAATAATAAAGACAAGTGAAAATATTTATTGAAACGACAAACAAAAAAAGTGTCAGTAAAGTTTCCTTAGGACGACACCAAAGTTAGTCTAATGACATGGGAGTAACAGGACTACCCTAGGACGACACCAAAGTTAGTCTAATGACATGGGAGTAACAGCACTAACCTAGGATGACACCAAAGTTAGACTAATGACATGGGAGTAACATGACTACCCTAGGACGACACCAAAGTTAGTCTAACTACATGGGACTAACAGGACTGTATTCTACTCGGGGGTGTGGTCACGTTAAGCCACGCCTCGCCGGGTGCATCTATTAAGCTCACAGAAAAAATCTGAATGAAATGAAATTAAAATAATTGAACCGAAGGCATATTTCTTGGTTAATAGCTCAGCACTAGGCACTACTAAAGGAACAGCCATGGTAATGTACTAGAATCTAGCAGACACTAGGCCCTACTAAAGGAACAGGTAGTGTAGTAGAATCTAGCAGACACTAGGCCCTACTAAAGGAACAGACATGGTAATGTAGAATCTAGCAGACACTAGGCCCTACTAAAGGAACAGACATGGTAATGTACTAGAATCTAGCAGACACTAGGCCCTACTAAAGGAACAGGCATGGTAATGTAGTAGAATCTAGCAGACACTAGGCCCTACTAAAGGAACAGACATGGTAATGTACTATAATCTAGCAGACACTAGGCCCTACTAAAGGAACAGACATGGTAATGTACTAGAATCTAGCAGACACTAGGCCCTACTAAAGGAACAGACATGGTAATGTAGTAGAATCTAGCAGACACTAGGCCCTACTAAAGGAACAGGTAATGTAGTAGAATCTAGCAGACACTAGGCCCTACTAAAGGAACAGACATGGTAATGTACTATAATCTAGCAGACACTAGGCCCTACTAAAGGAACAGACATGGTAATGTAGTAGAATCTAGCAGGCACTAGGCCCTACTAAAGGAACAGGCATGGTAATGTAGTTTAATATAGCAGACACTAGGCCCTACTAAAGGAACAGACATGGTAATGTAGTAGAATCTAGCAAACACTAGGTCCTACTAAATGAACAGACATGGTAATGTAGTAGAATCTAGCAGACACTAGGCCCTACTAAAGGAACAGGCATGGTAATGTACTAGAATCTAGCAGACACTAGGCCCTACTAAAGGAACAGGCATGGTAATGTAGTAGAATCTAGCAGACACTAGGCCCTACTAAAGGAACAGGCATGGTAATGTAGTAGAATCTAGCAGACACTAGGCCCTACTAAAGGAACAGGCATGGTAATGTAGTAGAATCTAGCAGACACTAGGCCCTACTAAAGGAACAGCCATGGTAATGTAGTAGAATCTAGCAGACACTAGGCCCTACTAAAGGAACAGACATGGTAATGTACTAGAATCTAGAAGACACTAGGCCCTACTAAAGGAACAGGTAATGTACTAGAATCTAGCAGACACTAGGCCCTACTAAAGGAACAGGCATGGTAATGTAGTAGAATCTAGCAGACACTAGGCCCAACTAAAGGAACAGACATGGTAATGTAGTAGAATCTAGCAGACACTAGGCCCTACTAAAGGAACAGACATGGTAATGTACTAGAATCTAGCAGACACTAGGCCCTACTAAAGGAACAGGCATGGTAATGTAGTAGAATCTAGCAGACACTAGGCCCTACTAAAGGAACAGACATGGTAATGTAGTAGAATCTAGCAGACACTAGGCCCTACTAAAGGAACAGACATGGTAATGCAGTAGAATCTAGCAGACACTAGGCCCTACTAAAGGAACAGACATGGTAATGTACTATAATCTAGCAGACACTAGGCCCTACTAAAGGAACATACATGGTAATGTACTAGAATCTAGCAGACACTAGGCCTTACTAAAGGAACAGACATGGTAATGTGGTAGAATCTAGCAGACACTAGGCCCTACTAAAGGAACAGACATGGTAATGTACTAGAATCTAGCAGACACTAGGCCCTACTAAAGGAACAGGCATGGTAATGTACTAGAATCTAGCAGACACTAGGCCCTACTAAAGGAACAGGCATGGTAATGTAGTAGAATCTAGCAGACACTAGGCCCTACTAAAGGAACAGGCATGGTAATGTAGTAGAATCTAGCAGACACTAGGCCCTACTAAAGGAACAGGCATGGTAATGTAGTAGAATCTAGCAGACACTAGGCCCTACTAAAGGAACAGCCATGGTAATGTAGTAGAATCTAGCAGACACTAGGCCCTACTAAAGGAACAGACATGGTAATGTAGTAGAATCTAGCAGACACTAGGCCCTACTAAAGGAACAGGCATGGTAATGTACTAGAATCTAGCAGACACTAGGCCCTACTAAAGGAACAGACATGGTAATGTAGTAGAATCTAGCAGACACTAGGCCCTACTAAAGGAACAGACATGGTAATGTACTAGAATCTAGAAGACACTAGGCCCTACTAAAGGAACAGGTAATGTACTAGAATCTAGCAGACACTAGGCCCTACTAAAGGAACAGGCATGGTAATGTAGTAGAATCTAGCAGACACTAGGCCCTACTAAAGGAACAGACATGGTAATGTACTAGAATCTAGAAGACACTAGGCCCTACTAAAGGAACAGGTAATGTACTAGAATCTAGCAGACACTAGGCCCTACTAAAGGAACAGGCATGGTAATATAGTAGAATCTAGCAGACACTAGGCCCTACTAAATGAACAGACATGGTAATGTAGTAGAATCTAACAGACACTAGGCCCTACTAAAGGAACAGCCATGGTAATGTACTAGAATTTAGCAGACACTAGGCCCTACTAAAGGAACAGACATGGTAATGTACTAGAATCTAGCAGACACTAGGCCCTACTAAAGGAACAGGCATGGTAATGTAGTAGAATATAGCAGACACTAGGCCCTACTAAAGGAACAGACATGGTAATGTGGTAGAATCTAGCAGACACTAGGCCCTACTAAAGGAACAGACATGGTAATGTACTAGAATCTAGCAGACACTAGGCCCTACTAAAGGAACAGGCATGGTAATGTACTAGAATCTAGCAGACACTAGGCCCTACTAAAGGAACAGGCATGGTAATGTAGTAGAATCTAGCAGACACTAGGCCCTACTAAAGGAACAGGCATGGTAATGTAGTAGAATCTAGCAGACACTAGGCCCTACTAAAGGAACAGCCATGGTAATGTAGTAGAATCTAGCAGACACTAGGCCCTACTAAAGGAACAGACATGGTAATGTACTAGAATCTAGAAGACACTAGGCCCTACTAAAGGAACAGGTAATGTACTAGAATCTAGCAGACACTAGGCCCTACTAAAGGAACAGGCATGGTAATGTAGTAGAATCTAGCAGACACTAGGCCCAACTAAAGGAACAGACATGGTAATGTAGTAGAATCTAGCAGACACTAGGCCCTACTAAAGGAACAGACATGGTAATGTACTAGAATCTAGCAGACACTAGGCCCTACTAAAGGAACAGGCATGGTAATGTAGTAGAATCTAGCAGACACTAGGCCCTACTAAAGGAACAGACATGGTAATGTAGTAGAATCTAGCAGACACTAGGCCCTACTAAAGGAACAGACATGGTAATGTACTAGAATCTAGCAGACACTAGGCCCTACTAAAGGAACAGGCATGGTAATGTAGTAGAATCTAGCAGACACTAGGCCCTACTAAAGGAACAGGCATGGTAATGTAGTAGAATCTAGCAGACACTAGGCCCTACTAAAGGAACAGCCATGGTAATGTAGTAGAATCTAGCAGACACTAGGCCCTACTAAAGGAACAGACATGGTAATGTACTAGAATCTAGAAGACACTAGGCCCTACTAAAGGAACAGGTAATGTACTAGAATCTAGCAGACACTAGGCCCTACTAAAGGAACAGGCATGGTAATGTAGTAGAATCTAGCAGACACTAGGCCCAACTAAAGGAACAGACATGGTAATGTAGTAGAATCTAGCAGACACTAGGCCCTACTAAAGGAACAGACATGGTAATGTACTAGAATCTAGCAGACACTAGGCCCTACTAAAGGAACAGACCTGGTAATGTAGTAGAATCTAGCAGACACTAGGCCCTACTAAAGGAACAGGCATGGTAATGTAGTAGAATCTAGCAGACACTAGGCCCTACTAAAGGAACAGACATGGTAATGTAGTAGAATCTAGCAGACACTAGGCCCTACTAAAGGAACAGACATGGTAATGCAGTAGAATCTAGCAGACACTAGGCCCTACTAAAGGAACAGACATGGTAATGTAGTAGAATCTAGCAGACACTAGGCCTTACTAAAGGAACAGACATGGTAATGTGGTAGAATCTAGCAGACACTAGGCCCTACTAAAGGAACAGACATGGTAATGTACTAGAATCTAGCAGACACTAGGCCCTACTAAAGGAACAGGCATGGTAATGTACTAGAATCTAGCAGACACTAGGCCCTACTAAAGGAACAGGCATGGTAATGTAGTAGAATCTAGCAGACACTAGGCCCTACTAAAGGAACAGGCATGGTAATGTAGTAGAATCTAGCAGACACTAGGCCCTACTAAAGGAACAGGCATGGTAATGTAGTAGAATCTAGCAGACACTAGGCCCTACTAAAGGAACAGCCATGGTAATGTAGTAGAATCTAGCAGACACTAGGCCCTACTAAAGGAACAGACATGGTAATGTAGTAGAATCTAGCAGACACTAGGCCCTACTAAAGGAACAGGTAATGTAGTAGAATCTAGCAGACACTAGGCCCTACTAAAGGAACAGACATGGTAATGTAGTAGAATCTAGCAGACACTAGGCCCTACTAAAGGAACAGGCATGGTAATGCACTAGAATCTAGCAGACACTAGGCCCTACTAAAGGAACAGACATGGTAATATAGTAGAATCTAGCAGACACTAGGCCCTACTAAAGGAACAGGCATGGTAATGTAGTAGAATCTAGCAGACACTAGGCCCTACTAAAGGAACAGACATGGTAATGTAGTAGAATCTAGCAGACACTAGGCCCTACTAAAGGAACAGACATGGTAATGTAGTAGAATCTAGCAGGCACTAGGCCCTACTAAAGGAACAGGCATGGTAATGTAGTTTAATATAGCAGACACTAGGCCCTACTAAAGGAACAGACATGGTAATGTAGTAGAATCTAGCAAACACTAGGCCCTACTAAATGAACAGACATGGTAATGTAGTAGAATCTAGCAGACACTAGGCCCTACTAAAGGAACAGGCATGGTAATGTACTAGAATCTAGCAGACACTAGGCCCTACTAAAGGAACAGACATGGTAATGTAGTAGAATCTAGCAGACACTAGGCCCTACTAAAGGAACAGGCATGGTAATGTAGTAGAATCTAGCAGACACTAGGCCCTACTAAAGGAACAGGCATGGTAATGTAGTAGAATCTAGCAGACACTAGGCCCTACTAAAGGAACAGCCATGGTAATGTAGTAGAATCTAGCAGACACTAGGCCCTACTAAAGGAACAGACATGGTAATGTACTAGAATCTAGAAGACACTAGGCCCTACTAAAGGAACAGGTAATGTACTAGAATCTAGCAGACACTAGGCCCTACTAAAGGAACAGGCATGGTAATGTAGTAGAATCTAGCAGACACTAGGCCCAACTAAAGGAACAGACATGGTAATGTAGTAGAATCTAGCAGACACTAGGCCCTACTAAAGGAACAGACATGGTAATGTACTAGAATCTAGCAGACACTAGGCCCTACTAAAGGAACAGGCATGGTAATGTAGTAGAATCTAGCAGACACTAGGCCCTACTAAAGGAACAGACATGGTAATGTAGTAGAATCTAGCAGACACTAGGCCCTACTAAAGGAACAGACATGGTAATGCAGTAGAATCTAGCAGACACTAGGCCCTACTAAAGGAACAGACATGGTAATGTACTATAATCTAGCAGACACTAGGCCCTACTAAAGGAACATACATGGTAATGTACTAGAATCTAGCAGACACTAGGCCTTACTAAAGGAACAGACATGGTAATGTGGTAGAATCTAGCAGACACTAGGCCCTACTAAAGGAACAGGCATGGTAATGTAGTAGAATCTAGCAGACACTAGGCCCTACTAAAGGAACAGCCATGGTAATGTAGTAGAATCTAGCAGACACTAGGCCCTACTAAAGGAACAGACATGGTAATGTAGTAGAATCTAGCAGACACTAGGCCCTACTAAAGGAACAGACATGGTAATGTAGTAGAATCTAGCAGACACTAGGCCCTACTAAAGGAACAGACATGGTAATGTACTAGAATCTAGAAGACACTAGGCCCTACTAAAGGAACAGGTAATGTACTAGAATCTAGCAGACACTAGGCCCTACTAAAGGAACAGGCATGGTAATGTAGTAGAATCTAGCAGACACTAGGCCCTACTAAAGGAACAGACATGGTAATGTACTAGAATCTAGACGACACTAGGCCCTACTAAAGGAACAGGTAATGTACTAGAATCTAGCAGACACTAGGCCCTACTAAAGGAACAGGCATGGTAATATAGTAGAATCTAGCAGACACTAGGCCCTACTAAATGAACAGACATGGTAATGTAGTAGAATCTAGCAGACACTAGGCCCTACTAAAGGAACAGCCATGGTAATGTACTAGAATTTAGCAGACACTAGGCCCTACTAAAGGAACAGACATGGTAATGTACTAGAATCTAGCAGACACTAGGCCCTACTAAAGGAACAGGCATGGTAATGTAGTAGAATATAGCAGACACTAGGCCCTACTAAAGGAACAGACATGGTAATGTAGTAGAATCTAGCAGACACTAGGCCCTACTAAAGGAACAGACATGGTAATGTAGTAGAATCTAGCAGACACTAGGCCCTACTAAAGGAACAGACATGGTAATATAGTAGAATCTAGCAGACACTAGGCCCTACTAAAGGAACATACATGGTAATGTACTAGAATCTAGCAGACACTAGGCCCTACTAAAGGAACAGACATGGTAATGTGGTAGAATCTAGCAGACACTAGGCCCTACTAAAGGAACAGACATGGTAATGTGGTAGAATCTAGCAGACACTAGGCCCTACTAAAGGAACAGACATGGTAATGTACTAGAATCTAGCAGACACTAGGCCCTACTAAAGGAACAGGCATGGTAATGTACTAGAATCTAGCAGACACTAGGCCCTACTAAAGGAACAGGCATGGTAATGTAGTAGAATCTAGCAGACACTAGGCCCTACTAAAGGAACAGGCATGGTAATGTAGTAGAATCTAGCAGACACTAGGCCCTACTAAAGGAACAGGCATGGTAATGTAGTAGAATCTAGCAGACACTAGGCCCTACTAAAGGAACAGCCATGGTAATGTAGTAGAATCTAGCAGACACTAGGCCCTACTAAAGGAACAGACATGGTAATGTACTAGAATCTAGAAGACACTAGGCCCTACTAAAGGAACAGGTAATGTACTAGAATCTAGCAGACACTAGGCCCTACTAAAGGAACAGGCATGGTAATGTAGTAGAATCTAGCAGACACTAGGCCCAACTAAAGGAACAGACATGGTAATGTAGTAGAATCTAGCAGACACTAGGCCCTACTAAAGGAACAGACATGGTAATGTACTAGAATCTAGCAGACACTAGGCCCTACTAAAGGAACAGACCTGGTAATGTAGTAGAATCTAGCAGACACTAGGCCCTACTAAAGGAACAGGCATGGTAATGTAGTAGAATCTAGCAGACACTAGGCCCTACTAAAGGAACAGACATGGTAATGTAGTAGAATCTAGCAGACACTAGGCCCTACTAAAGGAACAGACATGGTAATGCAGTAGAATCTAGCAGACACTAGGCCCTACTAAAGGAACAGACATGGTAATGTACTATAATCTAGCAGACACTAGGCCCTACTAAAGGAACATACATGGTAATGTACTAGAATCTAGCAGACACTAGGCCTTACTAAAGGAACAGACATGGTAATGTGGTAGAATCTAGCAGACACTAGGCCTTACTAAAGGAACAGACATGGTAATGTACTAGAATCTAGCAGACACTAGGCCCTACTAAAGGAACAGGCATGGTAATGTACTAGAATCTAGCAGACACTAGGCCCTACTAAAGGAACAGGCATGGTAATGTACTAGAATCTAGCAGACACTAGGCCCTACTAAAGGAACAGGCATGGTAATGTAGTAGAATCTAGCAGACACTAGGCCCTACTAAAGGAACAGGCATGGTAATGTAGTAGAATCTAGCAGACACTAGGCCCTACTAAAGGAACAGGCATGGTAATGTAGTAGAATCTAGCAGACACTAGGCCCTACTAAAGGAACAGCCATGGTAATGTAGTAGAATCTAGCAGACACTAGGCCCTACTAAAGGAACAGACATGGTAATGTAGTAGAATCTAGCAGACACTAGGCCCTACTAAAGGAACAGACATGGTAATGTAGTAGAATCTAGCAGACACTAGGCCCTACTAAAGGAACAGACATGGTAATGTACTAGAATCTAGAAGACACTAGGCCCTACTAAAGGAACAGGTAATGTACTAGAATCTAGCAGACACTAGGCCCTACTAAAGGAACAGGCATGGTAATGTAGTAGAATCTAGCAGACACTAGGCCCTACTAAAGGAACAGACATGGTAATGTACTAGAATCTAGAAGACACTAGGCCCTACTAAAGGAACAGGTAATGTACTAGAATCTAGCAGACACTAGGCCCTACTAAAGGAACAGGCATGGTAATGTAGTAGAATCTAGCAGACACTAGGCCCTACTAAAGGAACAGACATGGTAATGTACTATAATCTAGCAGACACTAGGCCCTACTAAAGGAACATACATGGTAATGTAGTAGAATCTAGCAGACACTAGGCCCTACTAAAGGAACAGACATGGTAATGTAGTATAATCTAGCAGACACTAGGCCCTACTAAAGGAACAGACATGGTAATGTACTAGAATCTAGAAGACACTAGGCCCTACTAAAGGAACAGGCATGGTAATGTACTATAATCTAGCAGACACTAGGCCCTACTAAAGGAACATACATGGTAATGTACTAGAATCTAGCAGACACTAGGCCTTACTAAAGGAACAGACATGGTAATGTGGTAGAATCTAGCAGACACTAGGCCCTACTAAAGGAACAGACATGGTAATGTACTAGAATCTAGCAGACACTAGGCCCTACTAAAGGAACAGACATGGTAATGTACTAGAATCTAGCAGACACTAGGCCCTACTAAAGGAACAGACCTGGTAATGTAGTAGAATCTAGCAGACACTAGGCCCTACTAAAGGAACAGACATGGTAATGTAGTAGAATCTAGCAGACACTAGGCCCTACTAAAGGAACAGACATGGTAATGCAGTAGAATCTAGCAGACACTAGGCCCTACTAAAGGAACAGACATGGTAATGTACTATAATCTAGCAGACACTAGGCCCTACTAAAGGAACATACATGGTAATGTACTAGAATCTAGCAGACACTAGGCCTTACTAAAGGAACAGACATGGTAATGTGGTAGAATCTAGCAGACACTAGGCCCTACTAAAGGAACAGACATGGTAATGTACTAGAATCTAGCAGACACTAGGCCCTACTAAAGGAACAGGCATGGTAATGTACTAGAATCTAGCAGACACTAGGCCCTACTAAAGGAACAGGCATGGTAATGTAGTAGAATCTAGCAGACACTAGGCCCTACTAAAGGAACAGGCATGGTAATGTAGTAGAATCTAGCAGACACTAGGCCCTACTAAAGGAACAGGCATGGTAATGTACTAGAATCTAGCAGACACTAGGCCCTACTAAAGGAACAGGCATGGTAATGTAGTAGAATATAGCAGACACTAGGCCCTACTAAAGGAACAGACATGGTAATGTAGTAGAATCTAGAAGACACTAGGCCCTACTAAAGGAACAGACATGGTAATGTAGTAGAATCTAGCAGACACTAGGCCCTACTAAAGGAACAGGCATGGTAATGTAGTAGAATCTAGCAGACACTAGGCCCTACTAAAGGAACAGGCATGGTAATGTAGTAGAATCTAGCAGACACTAGGCCCTACTAAAGGAACAGACATGGTAATGTACTAGAATCTAGAAGACACTAGGCCCTACTAAAGGAACAGGTAATGTACTAGAATCTAGCAGACACTAGGCCCTACTAAAGGAACAGGCATGGTAATATAGTAGAATCTAGCAGACACTAGGCCCTACTAAATGAACAGACATGGTAATGTAGTAGAATCTAGCAGACACTAGGCCCTACTAAAGGAACAGCCATGGTAATGTACTAGAATTTAGCAGACACTAGGCCCTACTAAAGGAACAGACATGGTAATGTACTAGAATCTAGCAGACACTAGGCCCTACTAAAGGAACAGGCATGGTAATGTAGTAGAATATAGCAGACACTAGGCCCTACTAAAGGAACAGACATGGTAATGTAGTAGAATCTAGCAGACACTAGGCCCTACTAAAGGAACAGGCATGGTAATGCACTAGAATCTAGCAGACACTAGGCCCTACTAAAGGAACAGACATGGTAATATAGTAGAATCTAGCAGACACTAGGCCCTACTAAAGGAACAGGCATGGTAATGTAGTAGAATCTAGCAGACACTAGGCCCTACTAAAGGAACAGACATGGTAATGTACTATAATCTAGCAGACACTAGGCCCTACTAAAGGAACATACATGGTAATGTAGTAGAATCTAGCAGACACTAGGCCCTACTAAAGGAACAGACATGGTAATGTAGTATAATCTAGCAGACACTAGGCCCTACTAAAGGAACAGACATGGTAATGTACTAGAATCTAGAAGACACTAGGCCCTACTAAAGGAACAGGCATGGTAATGTACTATAATCTAGCAGACACTAGGCCCTACTAAAGGAACATACATGGTAATGTACTAGAATCTAGCAGACACTAGGCCTTACTAAAGGAACAGCCATGGTAATGTACTAGAATTTAGCAGACACTAGGCCCTACTAAAGGAACAGACATGGTAATGCAGTAGAATCTAGCAGACACTAGGCCCTACTAAAGGAACAGACATGGTAATGTACTAGAATCTAGCAGACACTAGGCCCTACTAAAGGAACAGACCTGGTAATGTAGTAGAATCTAGCAGACACTAGGCCCTACTAAAGGAACAGACATGGTAATATAGTAGAATCTAGCAGACACTAGGCCCTACTAAAGGAACATACATGGTAATGTACTAGAATCTAGCAGACACTAGGCCCTACTAAAGGAACAGACATGGTAATGTGGTAGAATCTAGCAGACACTAGGCCCTACTAAAGGAACAGACATGGTAATGTGGTAGAATCTAGCAGACACTAGGCCCTACTAAAGGAACAGGCATGGTAATGTAGTAGAATCTAGCAGACACTAGGCCCTACTAAAGGAACAGCCATGGTAATGTAGTAGAATCTAGCAGACACTAGGCCCTACTAAAGGAACAGACATGGTAATGTACTAGAATCTAGAAGACACTAGGCCCTACTAAAGGAACAGGTAATGTACTAGAATCTAGCAGACACTAGGCCCTACTAAAGGAACAGGCATGGTAATGTAGTAGAATCTAGCAGACACTAGGCCCAACTAAAGGAACAGACATGGTAATGTAGTAGAATCTAGCAGACACTAGGCCCTACTAAAGGAACAGACATGGTAATGTACTAGAATCTAGCAGACACTAGGCCCTACTAAAGGAACAGACCTGGTAATGTAGTAGAATCTAGCAGACACTAGGCCCTACTAAAGGAACAGGCATGGTAATGTAGTAGAATCTAGCAGACACTAGGCCCTACTAAAGGAACAGACATGGTAATGTAGTAGAATCTAGCAGACACTAGGCCCTACTAAAGGAACAGACATGGTAATGCAGTAGAATCTAGCAGACACTAGGCCCTACTAAAGGAACAGACATGGTAATGCAGTAGAATCTAGCAGACACTAGGCCCTACTAAAGGAACAGACATGGTAATGTACTATAATCTAGCAGACACTAGGCCCTACTAAAGGAACATACATGGTAATGTACTAGAATCTAGCAGACACTAGGCCTTACTAAAGGAACAGACATGGTAATGTGGTAGAATCTAGCAGACACTAGGCCCTACTAAAGGAACAGACATGGTAATGTACTAGAATCTAGCAGACACTAGGCCCTACTAAAGGAACAGGCATGGTAATGTACTAGAATCTAGCAGACACTAGGCCCTACTAAAGGAACAGGCATGGTAATGTAGTAGAATCTAGCAGACACTAGGCCCTACTAAAGGAACAGGCATGGTAATGTAGTAGAATCTAGCAGACACTAGGCCCTACTAAAGGAACAGGCATGGTAATGTAGTAGAATCTAGCAGACACTAGGCCCTACTAAAGGAACAGCCATGGTAATGTAGTAGAATCTAGCAGACACTAGGCCCTACTAAAGGAACAGACATGGTAATGTAGTAGAATCTAGCAGACACTAGGCCCTACTAAAGGAACAGACATGGTAATGTAGTAGAATCTAGCAGACACTAGGCCCTACTAAAGGAACAGACATGGTAATGTACTAGAATCTAGAAGACACTAGGCCCTACTAAAGGAACAGGTAATGTACTAGAATCTAGCAGACACTAGGCCCTACTAAAGGAACAGGCATGGTAATGTAGTAGAATCTAGCAGACACTAGGCCCTACTAAAGGAACAGACATGGTAATGTACTAGAATCTAGAAGACACTAGGCCCTACTAAAGGAACAGGTAATGTACTAGAATCTAGCAGACACTAGGCCCTACTAAAGGAACAGGCATGGTAATGTAGTAGAATCTAGCAGACACTAGGCCCTACTAAAGGAACAGACATGGTAATGTACTATAATCTAGCAGACACTAGGCCCTACTAAAGGAACATACATGGTAATGTAGTAGAATCTAGCAGACACTAGGCCCTACTAAAGGAACAGACATGGTAATGTAGTATAATCTAGCAGACACTAGGCCCTACTAAAGGAACAGACATGGTAATGTACTAGAATCTAGAAGACACTAGGCCCTACTAAAGGAACAGGCATGGTAATGTACTATAATCTAGCAGACACTAGGCCCTACTAAAGGAACATACATGGTAATGTACTAGAATCTAGCAGACACTAGGCCTTACTAAAGGAACAGACATGGTAATGTGGTAGAATCTAGCAGACACTAGGCCCTACTAAAGGAACAGACATGGTAATGTACTAGAATCTAGCAGACACTAGGCCCTACTAAAGGAACAGGCATGGTAATGTACTAGAATCTAGCAGACACTAGGCCCTACTAAAGGAACAGACATGGTAATGTGGTAGAATCTAGCAGACACTAGGCCCTACTAAAGGAACAGACATGGTAATGTACTAGAATCTAGCAGACACTAGGCCCTACTAAAGGAACAGACCTGGTAATGTAGTAGAATCTAGCAGACACTAGGCCCTACTAAAGGAACAGACATGGTAATGTAGTAGAATCTAGCAGACACTAGGCCCTACTAAAGGAACAGACATGGTAATGCAGTAGAATCTAGCAGACACTAGGCCCTACTAAAGGAACAGACATGGTAATGTACTATAATCTAGCAGACACTAGGCCCTACTAAAGGAACATACATGGTAATGTACTAGAATCTAGCAGACACTAGGCCTTACTAAAGGAACAGACATGGTAATGTGGTAGAATCTAGCAGACACTAGGCCCTACTAAAGGAACAGACATGGTAATGTACTAGAATCTAGCAGACACTAGGCCCTACTAAAGGAACAGGCATGGTAATGTACTAGAATCTAGCAGACACTAGGCCCTACTAAAGGAACAGGCATGGTAATGTAGTAGAATCTAGCAGACACTAGGCCCTACTAAAGGAACAGGCATGGTAATGTAGTAGAATCTAGCAGACACTAGGCCCTACTAAAGGAACAGGCATGGTAATGTACTAGAATCTAGCAGACACTAGGCCCTACTAAAGGAACAGGCATGGTAATGTAGTAGAATATAGCAGACACTAGGCCCTACTAAAGGAACAGACATGGTAATGTAGTAGAATCTAGCAGACACTAGGCCCTACTAAAGGAACAGACATGGTAATGTAGTAGAATCTAGCAGACACTAGGCCCTACTAAAGGAACAGACGGTAATGTAGTAGAATCTAGCAGACACTAGGCCCTACTAAAGGAACAGGTAATGTACTAGAATCTAGCAGACACTAGGCCCTACTAAAGGAACAGGCATGGTAATATAGTAGAATCTAGCAGACACTAGGCCCTACTAAATGAACAGACATGGTAATGTAGTAGAATCTAGCAGACACTAGGCCCTACTAAAGGAACAGCCATGGTAATGTACTAGAATTTAGCAGACACTAGGCCCTACTAAAGGAACAGACATGGTAATGTACTAGAATCTAGCAGACACTAGGCCCTACTAAAGGAACAGGCATGGTAATGTAGTAGAATATAGCAGACACTAGGCCCTACTAAAGGAACAGACATGGTAATGTAGTAGAATCTAGCAGACACTAGGCCCTACTAAAGGAACAGGCATGGTAATGCACTAGAATCTAGCAGACACTAGGCCCTACTAAAGGAACAGACATGGTAATATAGTAGAATCTAGCAGACACTAGGCCCTACTAAAGGAACAGGCATGGTAATGTAGTAGAATCTAGCAGACACTAGGCCCTACTAAAGGAACAGACATGGTAATGTAGTAGAATCTAGCAGACACTAGGCCCTACTAAAGGAACAGGCATGGTAATGTAGTAGAATCTAGCAGACACTAGGCCCTACTAAAGGAACAGACATGGTAATGTAGTAGAATCTAGCAGACACTAGGCCCTACTAAAGGAACAGACATGGTAATGTACTATAATCTAGCAGACACTAGGCCCTACTAAAGGAACAGGCATGGTAATGTACTAGAATCTAGCAGACACTAGGCCCTACTAAAGGAACAGACATGGTAATGTAGTAGAATCTAGCAGACACTAGGCCCTACTAAAGGAACAGACATGGTAATGTAGTAAAATCTAGCAGGCACTAGGCCCTACTAAAGGAACAGGCATGGTAATGTAGTTTAATATAGCAGACACTAGGCCCTACTAAAGGAACAGACATGGTAATGTAGTAGAATCTAGCAAACACTAGGCCCTACTAAATGAACAGACATGGTAATGTAGTAGAATCTAGCAGACACTAGGCCCTACTAAAGGAACAGGCATGGTAATGTAGTAGAATCTAGCAGACACTAGGCCCTACTAAAGGAACAGACATGGTAATGTACTATAATCTAGCAGACACTAGGCCCTACTAAAGGAACATACATGGTAATGTACTAGAATCTAGCAGACACTAGGCCTTACTAAAGGAACAGACATGGTAATGTGGTAGAATTTAGCAGACACTAGGCCCTACTAAAGGAACAGACATGGTAATGTACTAGAATCTAGCAGACACTAGGCCCTACTAAAGGAACAGGCATGGTAATGTACTAGAATCTAGCAGACACTAGGCCCTACTAAAGGAACAGGCATGGTAATGTAGTAGAATCTAGCAGACACTAGGCCCTACTAAAGGAACAGGCATGGTAATGTAGTAGAATCTAGCAGACACTAGGCCCTACTAAAGGAACAGGCATGGTAATGTAGTAGAATCTAGCAGACACTAGGCCCTACTAAAGGAACAGCCATGGTAATGTAGTAGAATCTAGCAGACACTAGGCCCTACTAAAGGAACAGACATGGTAATGTAGTAGAATCTAGCAGACACTAGGCCCTACTAAAGGAACAGACATGGTAATGTAGTAGAATCTAGCAGACACTAGGCCCTACTAAAGGAACAGGCATGGTAATGTAGTAGAATCTAGCAGACACTAGGCCCTACTAAAGGAACAGACATGGTAATGTACTAGAATCTAGAAGACACTAGGCCCTACTAAAGGAACAGGTAATGTACTAGAATCTAGCAGACACTAGGCCCTACTAAATGAACAGACATGGTAATGTAGTAGAATCTAGCAGACACTAGGCCCTACTAAAGGAACAGCCATGGTAATGTACTAGAATTTAGCAGACACTAGGCCCTACTAAAGGAACAGACATGGTAATGTACTAGAATCTAGCAGACACTAGGCCCTACTAAAGGAACAGGCATGGTAATGTAGTAGAATATAGCAGACACTAGGCCCTACTAAAGGAACAGACATGGTAATGTAGTAGAATCTAGCAGACACTAGGCCCTACTAAAGGAACAGGCATGGTAATGTAGTTTAATATAGCAGACACTAGGCCCTACTAAAGGAACAGACATGGTAATGTAGTAGAATCTAGCAAACACTAGGCCCTACTAAATGAACAGACATGGTAATGTAGTAGAATCTAGCAGACACTAGGCCCTACTAAAGGAACAGGCATGGTAATGTAGTAGAATCTAGCAGACACTAGGCCCTACTAAAGGAACAGACATGGTAATGTACTATAATCTAGCAAACACTAGGCCCTACTAAAGGAACATACATGGTAATGTAGTAGAATCTAGCAGACACTAGGCCCTACTAAAGGAACAGACATGGTAATGTAGTATAATCTAGCAGACACTAGGCCCTACTAAAGGAACAGACATGGTAATGTACTAGAATCTAGAAGACACTAGGCCCTACTAAAGGAACAGGCATGGTAATGTACTATAATCTAGCAGACACTAGGCCCTACTAAAGGAACATACATGGTAATGTACTAGAATCTAGCAGACACTAGGCCTTACTAAAGGAACAGCCATGGTAATGTACTAGAATTTAGCAGACACTAGGCCCTACTAAAGGAACAGACATGGTAATGTACTAGAATCTAGCAGACACTAGGCCCTACTAAAGGAACAGGCATGGTAATGTAGTAGAATATAGCAGACACTAGGCCCTACTAAAGGAACAGACATGGTAATGTAGTAGAATCTAGCAGACACTAGGCCCTACTAAAGGAACAGGCATGGTAATGCACTAGAATCTAGCAGACACTAGGCCCTACTAAAGGAACAGCCATGGTAATGTAGTAGAATCTAGCAGACACTAGGCCCTACTAAAGGAACAGACATGGTAATGTAGTAGAATCTAGCAGACACTAGGCCCTACTAAAGGAACAGACATGGTAATGTAGTAGAATCTAGCAGACACTAGGCCCTACTAAAGGAACAGGCATGGTAATGTAGTAGAATCTAGCAGACACTAGGCCCTACTAAAGGAACAGACATGGTAATGTACTAGAATCTAGAAGACACTAGGCCCTACTAAAGGAACAGGTAATGTACTAGAATCTAGCAGACACTAGGCCCTACTAAATGAACAGACATGGTAATGTAGTAGAATCTAGCAGACACTAGGCCCTACTAAAGGAACAGCCATGGTAATGTACTAGAATTTAGCAGACACTAGGCCCTACTAAAGGAACAGACATGGTAATGTACTAGAATCTAGCAGACACTAGGCCCTACTAAAGGAACAGGCATGGTAATGTAGTAGAATATAGCAGACACTAGGCCCTACTAAAGGAACAGACATGGTAATGTAGTAGAATCTAGCAGACACTAGGCCCTACTAAAGGAACAGACATGGTAATATAGTAGAATCTAGCAGACACTAGGCCCTACTAAAGGAACAGGCATGGTAATGTAGTAGAATCTAGCAGACACTAGGCCCTACTAAAGGAACAGACATGGTAATGTAGTAGAATCTAGCAAACACTAGGCCCTACTAAATGAACAGACATGGTAATGTAGTAGAATCTAGCAGACACTAGGCCCTACTAAAGGAACAGGCATGGTAATGTAGTAGAATCTAGCAGACACTAGGCCCTACTAAAGGAACAGACATGGTAATGTACTATAATCTAGCAAACACTAGGCCCTACTAAAGGAACATACATGGTAATGTAGTAGAATCTAGCAGACACTAGGCCCTACTAAAGGAACAGACATGGTAATGTAGTATAATCTAGCAGACACTAGGCCCTACTAAAGGAACAGGCATGGTAATGTAGTAGAATCTAGCAGACACTAGGCCCTACTAAAGGAACAGACATGGTAATGTAGTAGAATCTAGCAGACACTAGGCCCTACTAAAGGAACATACATGGTAATGTAGTAGAATCTAGCAGACACTAGGCCCTACTAAAGGAACAGGTAATGTACTATAATCTAGCAGACACTAGGCCCTACTAAAGGAACAGACATGGTAATGTACTAGAATCTAGAAGACACTAGGCCCTACTAAAGGAACAGGCATGGTAATGTACTATAATCTAGCAGACACTAGGCCCTACTAAAGGAACATACATGGTAATGTACTAGAATCTAGCAGACACTAGGCCTTACTAAAGGAACAGCCATGGTAATGTACTAGAATTTAGCAGACACTAGGCCCTACTAAAGGAACAGACATGGTAATGTACTAGAATCTAGCAGACACTAGGCCCTACTAAAGGAACAGGCATGGTAATGTAGTAGAATATAGCAGACACTAGGCCCTACTAAAGGAACAGACATGGTAATGTAGTAGAATCTAGCAGACACTAGGCCCTACTAAAGGAACAGGCATGGTAATGCACTAGAATCTAGCAGACACTAGGCCCTACTAAAGGAACAGCCATGGTAATGTAGTAGAATCTAGCAGACACTAGGCCCTACTAAAGGAACAGACATGGTAATGTAGTAGAATCTAGCAGACACTAGGCCCTACTAAAGGAACAGACATGGTAATGTAGTAGAATCTAGCAGACACTAGGCCCTACTAAAGGAACAGACATGGTAATGTACTAGAATCTAGAAGACACTAGGCCCTACTAAAGGAACAGGTAATGTACTAGAATCTAGCAGACACTAGGCCCTACTAAAGGAACAGGCATGGTAATGTAGTAGAATCTAGCAGACACTAGGCCCTACTAAAGGAACAGACATGGTAATGTACTAGAATCTAGAAGACACTAGGCCCTACTAAAGGAACAGGTAATGTACTAGAATCTAGCAGACACTAGGCCCTACTAAAGGAACAGGCATGGTAATATAGTAGAATCTAGCAGACACTAGGCCCTACTAAATGAACAGACATGGTAATGTAGTAGAATCTAGCAGACACTAGGCCCTACTAAAGGAACAGCCATGGTAATGTACTAGAATTTAGCAGACACTAGGCCCTACTAAAGGAACAGACATGGTAATGTACTAGAATCTAGCAGACACTAGGCCCTACTAAAGGAACAGGCATGGTAATGTAGTAGAATATAGCAGACACTAGGCCCTACTAAAGGAACAGACATGGTAATGTAGTAGAATCTAGCAGACACTAGGCCCTACTAAAGGAACAGGCATGGTAATGCACTAGAATCTAGCAGACACTAGGCCCTACTAAAGGAACAGACATGGTAATATAGTAGAATCTAGCAGACACTAGGCCCTACTAAAGGAACAGGCATGGTAATGTAGTAGAATCTAGCAGACACTAGGCCCTACTAAAGGAACAGACATGGTAATGTAGTAGAATCTAGCAGACACTAGGCCCTACTAAAGGAACAGGCATGGTAATGTAGTTTAATATAGCAGACACTAGGCCCTACTAAAGGAACAGACATGGTAATGTAGTCGAATCTAGCAAACACTAGGCCCTACTAAATGAACAGACATGGTAATGTAGTAGAATCTAGCAGACACTAGGGCCTACTAAAGGAACAGGCATGGTAATGTAGTAGAATCTAGCAGACACTAGGCCCTACTAAAGGAACAGACATGGTAATGTACTAGAATCTAGCAGACACTAGGCCCTACTAAAGGAACAGGTAATGTAGTAGAATCTAGCAGACACTAGGCCCTACTAAAGGAACAGACATGGTAATGTAGTAGAATCTAGCAGACACTAGGCCCTACTAAAGGAACAGACATGGTAATGTACTAGAATCTAGAAGACACTAGGCCCTACTAAAGGAACAGGTAATGTACTAGAATCTAGCAGACACTAGGCCCTACTAAAGGAACAGGCATGGTAATGTACTATAATCTAGCAGACACTAGGCCCTACTAAAGGAACATACATGGTAATGTACTAGAATCTAGCAGACACTAGGCCTTACTAAAGGAACAGACATGGTAATGTGGTAGAATCTAGCAGACACTAGGCCCTACTAAAGGAACAGACATGGTAATGTACTAGAATCTAGCAGACACTAGGCCCTACTAAAGGAACAGGCATGGTAATGTAGTAGAATCTAGCAGACACTAGGCCCTACTAAAGGAACAGGCATGGTAATGTACTAGAATCTAGCAGACACTAGGCCCTACTAAAGGAACAGGCATGGTAATGTAGTAGAATCTAGCAGACACTAGGCCCTACTAAAGGAACAGGCATGGTAATGTAGTAGAATCTAGCAGACACTAGGCCCTACTAAAGGAACAGGCATGGTAATGTAGTAGAATCTAGCAGACACTAGGCCCTACTAAAGGAACAGCCATGGTAATGTAGTAGAATCTAGCAGACACTAGGCCCTACTAAAGGAACAGACATGGTAATGTAGTAGAATCTAGCAGACACTAGGCCCTACTAAAGGAACAGACATGGTAATGTAGTAGAATCTAGCAGACACTAGGCCCTACTAAAGGAACAGACATGGTAATGTACTAGAATCTAGAAGACACTAGGCCCTACTAAAGGAACAGGTAATGTACTAGAATCTAGCAGACACTAGGCCCTACTAAAGGAACAGGCATGGTAATGTAGTAGAATCTAGCAGACACTAGGCCCTACTAAAGGAACAGACATGGTAATGTACTAGAATCTAGAAGACACTAGGCCCTACTAAAGGAACAGGTAATGTACTAGAATCTAGCAGACACTAGGCCCTACTAAAGGAACAGGCATGGTAATATAGTAGAATCTAGCAGACACTAGGCCCTACTAAATGAACAGACATGGTAATGTAGTAGAATCTAGCAGACACTAGGCCCTACTAAAGGAACAGCCATGGTAATGTACTAGAATTTAGCAGACACTAGGCCCTACTAAAGGAACAGACATGGTAATGTACTAGAATCTAGCAGACACTAGGCCCTACTAAAGGAACAGGCATGGTAATGTAGTAGAATATAGCAGACACTAGGCCCTACTAAAGGAACAGACATGGTAATGTAGTAGAATCTAGCAGACACTAGGCCCTACTAAAGGAACAGGCATGGTAATGCACTAGAATCTAGCAGACACTAGGCCCTACTAAAGGAACAGACATGGTAATGTACTAGAATTTAGCAGACACTAGGCCCTACTAAAGGAACAGACATGGTAATGCAGTAGAATCTAGCAGACACTAGGCCCTACTAAAGGAACAGACATGGTAATGTACTATAATCTAGCAGACACTAGGCCCTACTAAAGGAACATACATGGTAATGTACTAGAATCTAGCAGACACTAGGCCTTACTAAAGGAACAGACATGGTAATGTGGTAGAATTTAGCAGACACTAGGCCCTACTAAAGGAACAGACATGGTAATGTACTAGAATCTAGCAGACACTAGGCCCTACTAAAGGAACAGGCATGGTAATGTACTAGAATCTAGCAGACACTAGGCCCTACTAAAGGAACAGGCATGGTAATGTAGTAGAATCTAGCAGACACTAGGCCCTACTAAAGGAACAGGCATGGTAATGTAGTAGAATCTAGCAGACACTAGGCCCTACTAAAGGAACAGGCATGGTAATGTAGTAGAATCTAGCAGACACTAGGCCCTACTAAAGGAACAGCCATGGTAATGTAGTAGAATCTAGCAGACACTAGGCCCTACTAAAGGAACAGACATGGTAATGTAGTAGAATCTAGCAGACACTAGGCCCTACTAAAGGAACAGACATGGTAATGTAGTAGAATCTAGCAGACACTAGGCCCTACTAAAGGAACAGGCATGGTAATGTAGTAGAATCTAGCAGACACTAGGCCCTACTAAAGGAACAGACATGGTAATGTACTAGAATCTAGAAGACACTAGGCCCTACTAAAGGAACAGGTAATGTACTAGAATCTAGCAGACACTAGGCCCTACTAAATGAACAGACATGGTAATGTAGTAGAATCTAGCAGACACTAGGCCCTACTAAAGGAACAGGCATGGTAATGTAGTAGAATATAGCAGACACTAGGCCCTACTAAAGGAACAGCCATGGTAATGTACTAGAATTTAGCAGACACTAGGCCCTACTAAAGGAACAGACATGGTAATGTACTAGAATCTAGCAGACACTAGGCCCTACTAAAGGAACAGGCATGGTAATGTAGTAGAATATAGCAGACACTAGGCCCTACTAAAGGAACAGACATGGTAATGTAGTAGAATCTAGCAGACACTAGGCCCTACTAAAGGAACAGGCATGGTAATGTAGTTTAATATAGCAGACACTAGGCCCTACTAAAGGAACAGACATGGTAATGTAGTAGAATCTAGCAAACACTAGGCCCTACTAAATGAACAGACATGGTAATGTAGTAGAATCTAGCAGACACTAGGCCCTACTAAAGGAACAGGCATGGTAATGTAGTAGAATCTAGCAGACACTAGGCCCTACTAAAGGAACAGACATGGTAATGTACTATAATCTAGCAAACACTAGGCCCTACTAAAGGAACATACATGGTAATGTAGTAGAATCTAGCAGACACTAGGCCCTACTAAAGGAACAGACATGGTAATGTAGTAGAATCTAGCAGACACTAGGCCCTACTAAAGGAACAGGCATGGTAATGCACTAGAATCTAGCAGACACTAGGCCCTACTAAAGGAACAGACATGGTAATGTAGTAGAATCTAGCAAACACTAGGCCCTACTAAAGGAACAGGCATGGTAATGTAGTAGAATATAGCAGACACTAGGCCCTACTAAAGGAACAGACATGGTAATGTAGTAGAATCTAGCAGACACTAGGCCCTACTAAAGGAACAGACATGGTAATGTAGTAGAATCTAGCAGACACTAGGCCCTACTAAAGGAACAGACATGGTAATGTAGTAGAATCTAGCAGACACTAGGCCCTACTAAAGGAACAGACATGGTAATGTACTAGAATCTAGAAGACACTAGGCCCTACTAAAGGAACAGGTAATGTACTAGAATCTAGCAGACACTAGGCCCTACTAAAGGAACAGGCATGGTAATGTAGTAGAATCTAGCAGACACTAGGCCCTACTAAAGGAACAGACATGGTAATGTACTAGAATCTAGAAGACACTAGGCCCTACTAAAGGAACAGGTAATGTACTAGAATCTAGCAGACACTAGGCCCTACTAAAGGAACAGGCATGGTAATATAGTAGAATCTAGCAGACACTAGGCCCTACTAAATGAACAGACATGGTAATGTAGTAGAATCTAGCAGACACTAGGCCCTACTAAAGGAACAGCCATGGTAATGTACTAGAATTTAGCAGACACTAGGCCCTACTAAAGGAACAGACATGGTAATGTACTAGAATCTAGCAGACACTAGGCCCTACTAAAGGAACAGGCATGGTAATGTAGTAGAATATAGCAGACACTAGGCCCTACTAAAGGAACAGACATGGTAATGTAGTAGAATCTAGCAGACACTAGGCCCTACTAAAGGAACAGGCATGGTAATGCACTAGAATCTAGCAGACACTAGGCCCTACTAAAGGAACAGACATGGTAATATAGTAGAATCTAGCAGACACTAGGCCCTACTAAAGGAACAGGCATGGTAATGTAGTAGAATCTAGCAGACACTAGGCCCTACTAAAGGAACAGACATGGTAATGTAGTAGAATCTAGCAGACACTAGGCCCTACTAAAGGAACAGGCATGGTAATGTAGTTTAATATAGCAGACACTAGGCCCTACTAAAGGAACAGACATGGTAATGTAGTAGAATCTAGCAAACACTAGGCCCTACTAAATGAACAGACATGGTAATGTAGTAGAATCTAGCAGACACTAGGGCCTACTAAAGGAACAGGCATGGTAATGTAGTAGAATCTAGCAGACACTAGGCCCTACTAAAGGAACAGACATGGTAATGTACTAGAATCTAGCAGACACTAGGCCCTACTAAAGGAACAGGTAATGTAGTAGAATCTAGCAGACACTAGGCCCTACTAAAGGAACAGACATGGTAATGTAGTAGAATCTAGCAGACACTAGGCCCTACTAAAGGAACAGACATGGTAATGTACTAGAATCTAGAAGACACTAGGCCCTACTAAAGGAACAGGTAATGTACTAGAATCTAGCAGACACTAGGCCCTACTAAAGGAACAGGCATGGTAATGTACTATAATCTAGCAGACACTAGGCCCTACTAAAGGAACATACATGGTAATGTACTAGAATCTAGCAGACACTAGGCCTTACTAAAGGAACAGACATGGTAATGTGGTAGAATCTAGCAGACACTAGGCCCTACTAAAGGAACAGACATGGTAATGTACTAGAATCTAGCAGACACTAGGCCCTACTAAAGGAACAGGCATGGTAATGTACTAGAATCTAGCAGACACTAGGCCCTACTAAAGGAACAGGCATGGTAATGTAGTAGAATCTAGCAGACACTAGGCCCTACTAAAGGAACAGGCATGGTAATGTAGTAGAATCTAGCAGACACTAGGCCCTACTAAAGGAACAGGCATGGTAATGTAGTAGAATCTAGCAGACACTAGGCCCTACTAAAGGAACAGCCATGGTAATGTAGTAGAATCTAGCAGACACTAGGCCCTACTAAAGGAACAGACATGGTAATGTAGTAGAATCTAGCAGACACTAGGCCCTACTAAAGGAACAGACATGGTAATGTAGTAGAATCTAGCAGACACTAGGCCCTACTAAAGGAACAGACATGGTAATGTACTAGAATCTAGAAGACACTAGGCCCTACTAAAGGAACAGGTAATGTACTAGAATCTAGCAGACACTAGGCCCTACTAAAGGAACAGGCATGGTAATGTAGTAGAATCTAGCAGACACTAGGCCCTACTAAAGGAACAGACATGGTAATGTACTAGAATCTAGAAGACACTAGGCCCTACTAAAGGAACAGGTAATGTACTAGAATCTAGCAGACACTAGGCCCTACTAAAGGAACAGGCATGGTAATATAGTAGAATCTAGCAGACACTAGGCCCTACTAAATGAACAGACATGGTAATGTAGTAGAATCTAGCAGACACTAGGCCCTACTAAAGGAACAGCCATGGTAATGTACTAGAATTTAGCAGACACTAGGCCCTACTAAAGGAACAGACATGGTAATGTACTAGAATCTAGCAGACACTAGGCCCTACTAAAGGAACAGGCATGGTAATGTAGTAGAATATAGCAGACACTAGGCCCTACTAAAGGAACAGACATGGTAATGTAGTAGAATCTAGCAGACACTAGGCCCTACTAAAGGAACAGGCATGGTAATGCACTAGAATCTAGCAGACACTAGGCCCTACTAAAGGAACAGACATGGTAATGTACTAGAATCTAGAAGACACTAGGCCCTACTAAAGGAACAGGTAATGTACTAGAATCTAGCAGACACTAGGCCCTACTAAAGGAACAGGCATGGTAATGTAGTAGAATCTAGCAGACACTAGGCCCTACTAAAGGAACAGACATGGTAATGTACTAGAATCTAGAAGACACTAGGCCCTACTAAAGGAACAGGTAATGTACTAGAATCTAGCAGACACTAGGCCCTACTAAAGGAACAGGCATGGTAATATAGTAGAATCTAGCAGACACTAGGCCCTACTAAATGAACAGACATGGTAATGTAGTAGAATCTAGCAGACACTAGGCCCTACTAAAGGAACAGCCATGGTAATGTACTAGAATTTAGCAGACACTAGGCCCTACTAAAGGAACAGACATGGTAATGTACTAGAATCTAGCAGACACTAGGCCCTACTAAAGGAACAGGCATGGTAATGTAGTAGAATATAGCAGACACTAGGCCCTACTAAAGGAACAGACATGGTAATGTAGTAGAATCTAGCAGACACTAGGCCCTACTAAAGGAACAGGCATGGTAATGCACTAGAATCTAGCAGACACTAGGCCCTACTAAAGGAACAGACATGGTAATATAGTAGAATCTAGCAGACACTAGGCCCTACTAAAGGAACAGGCATGGTAATGTAGTAGAATCTAGCAGACACTAGGCCCTACTAAAGGAACAGACATGGTAATGTAGTAGAATCTAGCAGACACTAGGCCCTACTAAAGGAACAGACATGGTAATGTTGTAGAATCTAGCAGACACTAGGCCCTACTAAAGGAACAGGCATGGTAATGTAGTTTAATATAGCAGACACTAGGCCCTACTAAAGGAACAGACATGGTAATGTAGTAGAATCTAGCAAACACTAGGCCCTACTAAATGAACAGACATGGTAATGTAGTAGAATCTAGCAGACACTAGGCCCTACTAAAGGAACAGGCATGGTAATGTAGTAGAATCTAGCAGACACTAGGCCCTACTAAAGGAACAGACATGGTAATGTAGTAGAATCTAGCAGACACTAGGCCCTACTAAAGGAACAGGCATGGTAATGTAGTTTAATATAGCAGACACTAGGCCCTACTAAAGGAACAGACATGGTAATGTAGTAGAATCTAGCAAACACTAGGCCCTACTAAATGAACAGACATGGTAATGTAGTAGAATCTAGCAGACACTAGGCCCTACTAAAGGAACAGGCATGGTAATGTAGTAGAATCTAGCAGACACTAGGCCCTACTAAAGGAACAGACATGGTAATGTACTAGAATCTAGCAGACACTAGGCCCTACTAAAGGAACAGGTAATGTAGTAGAATCTAGCAGACACTAGGCCCTACTAAAGGAACAGACATGGTAATGTAGTAGAATCTAGCAGACACTAGGCCCTACTAAAGGAACAGACATGGTAATGTACTAGAATCTAGAAGACACTAGGCCCTACTAAAGGAACAGGTAATGTACTAGAATCTAGCAGACACTAGGCCCTACTAAAGGAACAGGCATGGTAATGTACTATAATCTAGCAGACACTAGGCCCTACTAAAGGAACATACATGGTAATGTACTAGAATCTAGCAGACACTAGGCCTTACTAAAGGAACAGACATGGTAATGTGGTAGAATCTAGCAGACACTAGGCCCTACTAAAGGAACAGACATGGTAATGTACTAGAATCTAGCAGACACTAGGCCCTACTAAAGGAACAGGCATGGTAATGTACTAGAATCTAGCAGACACTAGGCCCTACTAAAGGAACATACATGGTAATGTAGTAGAATCTAGCAGACACTAGGCCCTACTAAAGGAACAGACATGGTAATGTAGTATAATCTAGCAGACACTAGGCCCTACTAAAGGAACAGGCATGGTAATGTAGTAGAATATAGCAGACACTAGGCCCTACTAAAGGAACAGACATGGTAATGTAGTAGAATCTAGCAGACACTAGGCCCTACTAAAGGAACAGGCATGGTAATGCACTAGAATCTAGCAGACACTAGGCCCTACTAAAGGAACAGCCATGGTAATGTAGTAGAATCTAGCAGACACTAGGCCCTACTAAAGGAACAGACATGGTAATGTAGTAGAATCTAGCAGACACTAGGCCCTACTAAAGGAACAGACATGGTAATGTAGTAGAATCTAGCAGACACTAGGCCCTACTAAAGGAACAGACATGGTAATGTACTAGAATCTAGAAGACACTAGGCCCTACTAAAGGAACAGGTAATGTACTAGAATCTAGCAGACACTAGGCCCTACTAAAGGAACAGGCATGGTAATGTAGTAGAATCTAGCAGACACTAGGCCCTACTAAAGGAACAGACATGGTAATGTACTAGAATCTAGAAGACACTAGGCCCTACTAAAGGAACAGGTAATGTACTAGAATCTAGCAGACACTAGGCCCTACTAAAGGAACAGGCATGGTAATATAGTAGAATCTAGCAGACACTAGGCCCTACTAAATGAACAGACATGGTAATGTAGTAGAATCTAGCAGACACTAGGCCCTACTAAAGGAACAGCCATGGTAATGTACTAGAATTTAGCAGACACTAGGCCCTACTAAAGGAACAGACATGGTAATGTACTAGAATCTAGCAGACACTAGGCCCTACTAAAGGAACAGGCATGGTAATGTAGTAGAATATAGCAGACACTAGGCCCTACTAAAGGAACAGACATGGTAATGTAGTAGAATCTAGCAGACACTAGGCCCTACTAAAGGAACAGGCATGGTAATGCACTAGAATCTAGCAGACACTAGGCCCTACTAAAGGAACAGACATGGTAATATAGTAGAATCTAGCAGACACTAGGCCCTACTAAAGGAACAGGCATGGTAATGTAGTAGAATCTAGCAGACACTAGGCCCTACTAAAGGAACAGACATGGTAATGTAGTAGAATCTAGCAGACACTAGGCCCTACTAAAGGAACAGACATGGTAATGTAGTAGAATCTAGCAGACACTAGGCCCTACTAAAGGAACAGGCATGGTAATGTAGTTTAATATAGCAGACACTAGGCCCTACTAAAGGAACAGACATGGTAATGTAGTAGAATCTAGCAAACACTAGGCCCTACTAAATGAACAGACATGGTAATGTAGTAGAATCTAGCAGACACTAGGCCCTACTAAAGGAACAGGCATGGTAATGTAGTAGAATCTAGCAGACACTAGGCCCTACTAAAGGAACAGACATGGTAATGTACTAGAATCTAGCAGACACTAGGCCCTACTAAAGGAACAGGTAATGTAGTAGAATCTAGCAGACACTAGGCCCTACTAAAGGAACAGACATGGTAATGTAGTAGAATCTAGCAGACACTAGGCCCTACTAAAGGAACAGACATGGTAATGTACTAGAATCTAGAAGACACTAGGCCCTACTAAAGGAACAGGTAATGTACTAGAATCTAGCAGACACTAGGCCCTACTAAAGGAACAGGCATGGTAATGTAGTAGAATCTAGCAGACACTAGGCCCTACTAAAGGAACAGGCATGGTAATGTAGTAGAATCTAGCAGACACTAGGCCCTACTAAAGGAACAGCCATGGTAATGTAGTAGAATCTAGCAGACACTAGGCCCTACTAAAGGAACAGACATGGTAATGTAGTAGAATCTAGCAGACACTAGGCCCTACTAAAGGAACAGACATGGTAATGTAGTAGAATCTAGCAGACACTAGGCCCTACTAAAGGAACAGACATGGTAATGTACTAGAATCTAGAAGACACTAGGCCCTACTAAAGGAACAGGTAATGTACTAGAATCTAGCAGACACTAGGCCCTACTAAAGGAACAGGCATGGTAATGTAGTAGAATCTAGCAGACACTAGGCCCTACTAAAGGAACAGACATGGTAATGTACTAGAATCTAGAAGACACTAGGCCCTACTAAAGGAACAGGTAATGTACTAGAATCTAGCAGACACTAGGCCCTACTAAAGGAACAGGCATGGTAATATAGTAGAATCTAGCAGACACTAGGCCCTACTAAATGAACAGACATGGTAATGTAGTAGAATCTAGCAGACACTAGGCCCTACTAAAGGAACAGCCATGGTAATGTACTAGAATTTAGCAGACACTAGGCCCTACTAAAGGAACAGACATGGTAATGTACTAGAATCTAGCAGACACTAGGCCCTACTAAAGGAACAGGCATGGTAATGTAGTAGAATATAGCAGACACTAGGCCCTACTAAAGGAACAGACATGGTAATGTAGTAGAATCTAGCAGACACTAGGCCCTACTAAAGGAACAGGCATGGTAATGCACTAGAATCTAGCAGACACTAGGCCCTACTAAAGGAACAGACATGGTAATGTAGTAGAATCTAGCAGGCACTAGGCCCTACTAAAGGAACAGGCATGGTAATGTAGTTTAATATAGCAGACACTAGGCCCTACTAAAGGAACAGACATGGTAATGTAGTAGAATCTAGCAAACACTAGGCCCTACTAAATGAACAGACATGGTAATGTAGTAGAATCTAGCAGACACTAGGCCCTACTAAAGGAACAGGCATGGTAATGTAGTAGAATCTAGCAGACACTAGGCCCTACTAAAGGAACAGACATGGTAATGTACTATAATCTAGCAGACACTAGGCCCTACTAAAGGAACATACATGGTAATGTAGTAGAATCTAGCAGACACTAGGCCCTACTAAAGGAACAGACATGGTAATGTAGTATAATCTAGCAGACACTAGGCCCTACTAAAGGAACAGGCATGGTAATGTAGTAGAATATAGCAGACACTAGGCCCTACTAAAGGAACAGACATGGTAATGTAGTAGAATCTAGCAGACACTAGGCCCTACTAAAGGAACAGGCATGGTAATGCACTAGAATATAGCAGACACTAGGCCCTACTAAAGGAACAGACATGGTAATGTAGTAGAATCTAGCAGACACTAGGCCCTACTAAAGGAACAGCCATGGTAATGTAGTAGAATCTAGCAGACACTAGGCCCTACTAAAGGAACAGACATGGTAATGTAGTAGAATCTAGCAGACACTAGGCCCTACTAAAGGAACAGACATGGTAATGTACTAGAATCTAGAAGACACTAGGCCCTACTAAAGGAACAGGTAATGTACTAGAATCTAGCAGACACTAGGCCCTACTAAAGGAACAGGCATGGTAATGTAGTAGAATCTAGCAGACACTAGGCCCTACTAAAGGAACAGACATGGTAATGTACTAGAATCTAGAAGACACTAGGCCCTACTAAAGGAACAGGTAATGTACTAGAATCTAGCAGACACTAGGCCCTACTAAAGGAACAGGCATGGTAATATAGTAGAATCTAGCAGACACTAGGCCCTACTAAATGAACAGACATGGTAATGTAGTAGAATCTAGCAGACACTAGGCCCTACTAAAGGAACAGCCATGGTAATGTACTAGAATTTAGCAGACACTAGGCCCTACTAAAGGAACAGACATGGTAATGTACTAGAATCTAGCAGACACTAGGCCCTACTAAAGGAACAGGCATGGTAATGTAGTAGAATATAGCAGACACTAGGCCCTACTAAAGGAACAGACATGGTAATGTAGTAGAATCTAGCAGACACTAGGCCCTACTAAAGGAACAGGCATGGTAATGCACTAGAATCTAGCAGACACTAGGCCCTACTAAAGGAACAGGCATGGTAATATAGTTTAATATAGCAGACACTAGGCCCTACTAAAGGAACAGACATGGTAATGTAGTAGAATCTAGCAAACACTAGGCCCTACTAAATGAACAGACATGGTAATGTAGTAGAATCTAGCAGACACTAGGCCCTACTAAAGGAACAGGCATGGTAATGTACTAGAATCTAGCAGACACTAGGCCCTACTAAAGGAACAGACATGGTAATGTACTAGAATCTAGCAGACACTAGGCCCTACTAAAGGAACAGGTAATGTAGTAGAATCTAGCAGACACTAGGCCCTACTAAAGGAACAGACATGGTAATGTAGTAGAATCTAGCAGACACTAGGCCCTACTAAAGGAACAGACATGGTAATGTACTAGAATCTAGAAGACACTAGGCCCTACTAAAGGAACAGGTAATGTACTAGAATCTAGCAGACACTAGGCCCTACTAAAGGAACAGGCATGGTAATGTACTATAATCTAGCAGACACTAGGCCCTACTAAAGGAACATACATGGTAATGTACTAGAATCTAGCAGACACTAGGCCTTACTAAAGGAACAGACATGGTAATGTGGTAGAATCTAGCAGACACTAGGCCCTACTAAAGGAACAGACATGGTAATGTACTAGAATCTAGCAGACACTAGGCCCTACTAAAGGAACAGGCATGGTAATGTACTAGAATCTAGCAGACACTAGGCCCTACTAAAGGAACAGGCATGGTAATGTAGTAGAATCTAGCAGACACTAGGCCCTACTAAAGGAACAGGCATGGTAATGTAGTAGAATCTAGCAGACACTAGGCCCTACTAAAGGAACAGGCATGGTAATGTAGTAGAATCTAGCAGACACTAGGCCCTACTAAAGGAACAGCCATGGTAATGTAGTAGAATCTAGCAGACACTAGGCCCTACTAAAGGAACAGACATGGTAATGTAGTAGAATCTAGCAGACACTAGGCCCTACTAAAGGAACAGACATGGTAATGTAGTAGAATCTAGCAGACACTAGGCCCTACTAAAGGAACAGGCATGGTAATGTAGTAGAATCTAGCAGACACTAGGCCCTACTAAAGGAACAGGTAATGTACTAGAATCTAGCAGACACTAGGCCCTACTAAAGGAACAGGCATGGTAATGTAGTAGAATCTAGCAGACACTAGGCCCTACTAAAGGAACAGACATGGTAATGTACTAGAATCTAGAAGACACTAGGCCCTACTAAAGGAACAGGTAATGTACTAGAATCTAGCAGACACTAGGCCCTACTAAAGGAACAGGCATGGTAATATAGTAGAATCTAGCAGACACTAGGCCCTACTAAATGAACAGACATGGTAATGTAGTAGAATCTAGCAGACACTAGGCCCTACTAAAGGAACAGCCATGGTAATGTACTAGAATTTAGCAGACACTAGGCCCTACTAAAGGAACAGACATGGTAATGTACTAGAATTTAGCAGACACTAGGCCCTACTAAAGGAACAGGCATGGTAATGCACTAGAATCTAGCAGACACTAGGCCCTACTAAAGGAACAGACATGGTAATGTACTAGAATCTAGAAGACACTAGGCCCTACTAAAGGAATAGGTAATGTACTAGAATCTAGCAGACACTAGGCCCTACTAAAGGAACAGGCATGGTAATGTAGTAGAATCTAGCAGACACTAGGCCCTACTAAAGGAACAGACATGGTAATGTACTAGAATCTAGAAGACACTAGGCCCTACTAAAGGAACAGGTAATGTACTAGAATCTAGCAGACACTAGGCCCTACTAAAGGAACAGGCATGGTAATATAGTAGAATCTAGCAGACACTAGGCCCTACTAAATGAACAGACATGGTAATGTAGTAGAATCTAGCAGACACTAGGCCCTACTAAAGGAACAGCCATGGTAATGTACTAGAATTTAGCAGACACTAGGCCCTACTAAAGGAACAGACATGGTAATGTACTAGAATCTAGCAGACACTAGGCCCTACTAAAGGAACAGGCATGGTAATGTAGTAGAATATAGCAGACACTAGGCCCTACTAAAGGAACAGACATGGTAATGTAGTAGAATCTAGCAGACACTAGGCCCTACTAAAGGAACAGGCATGGTAATGCACTAGAATCTAGCAGACACTAGGCCCTACTAAAGGAACAGACATGGTAATATAGTAGAATCTAGCAGACACTAGGCCCTACTAAAGGAACAGGCATGGTAATGTAGTAGAATCTAGCAGACACTAGGCCCTACTAAAGGAACAGACATGGTAATGTAGTAGAATCTAGCAGACACTAGGCCCTACTAAAGGAACAGACATGGTAATGTAGTAGAATCTAGCAGACACTAGGCCCTACTAAAGGAACAGGCATGGTAATGTAGTTTAATATAGCAGACACTAGGCCCTACTAAAGGAACAGACATGGTAATGTAGTAGAATCTAGCAAACACTAGGCCCTACTAAATGAACAGACATGGTAATGTAGTAGAATCTAGCAGACACTAGGCCCTACTAAAGGAACAGGCATGGTAATGTAGTAGAATCTAGCAGACACTAGGCCCTACTAAAGGAACAGACATGGTAATGTACTAGAATCTAGCAGACACTAGGCCCTACTAAAGGAACAGGTAATGTAGTAGAATCTAGCAGACACTAGGCCCTACTAAAGGAACAGACATGGTAATGTAGTAGAATCTAGCAGACACTAGGCCCTACTAAAGGAACAGACATGGTAATGTACTAGAATCTAGAAGACACTAGGCCCTACTAAAGGAACAGGTAATGTACTAGAATCTAGCAGACACTAGGCCCTACTAAAGGAACAGGCATGGTAATGTACTATAATCTAGCAGACACTAGGCCCTACTAAAGGAACATACATGGTAATGTACTAGAATCTAGCAGACACTAGGCCTTACTAAAGGAACAGACATGGTAATGTGGTAGAATCTAGCAGACACTAGGCCCTACTAAAGGAACAGGCATGGTAATGTAGTAGAATCTAGCAGACACTAGGCCCTACTAAAGGAACAGGCATGGTAATGTACTAGAATCTAGCAGACACTAGGCCCTACTAAAGGAACAGGCATGGTAATGTACTAGAATCTAGCAGACACTAGGCCCTACTAAAGGAACAGGCATGGTAATGTAGTAGAATCTAGCAGACACTAGGCCCTACTAAAGGAACAGGCATGGTAATGTAGTAGAATCTAGCAGACACTAGGCCCTACTAAAGGAACAGGCATGGTAATGTAGTAGAATCTAGCAGACACTAGGCCCTACTAAAGGAACAGCCATGGTAATGTAGTAGAATCTAGCAGACACTAGGCCCTACTAAAGGAACAGGCATGGTAATGTACTATAATCTAGCAGACACTAGGCCCTACTAAAGGAACATACATGGTAATGTACTAGAATCTAGCAGACACTAGGCCTTACTAAAGGAACAGACATGGTAATGTGGTAGAATCTAGCAGACACTAGGCCCTACTAAAGGAACAGACATGGTAATGTACTAGAATCTAGCAGACACTAGGCCCTACTAAAGGAACAGGCATGGTAATGTACTAGAATCTAGCAGACACTAGGCCCTACTAAAGGAACAGGCATGGTAATGTAGTAGAATCTAGCAGACACTAGGCCCTACTAAAGGAACAGGCATGGTAATGTAGTAGAATCTAGCAGACACTAGGCCCTACTAAAGGAACAGGCATGGTAATGTAGTAGAATCTAGCAGACACTAGGCCCTACTAAAGGAACAGCCATGGTAATGTAGTAGAATCTAGCAGACACTAGGCCCTACTAAAGGAACAGACATGGTAATGTAGTAGAATCTAGCAGACACTAGGCCCTACTAAAGGAACAGACATGGTAATGTAGTAGAATCTAGCAGACACTAGGCCCTACTAAAGGAACAGGCATGGTAATGTAGTAGAATCTAGCAGACACTAGGCCCTACTAAAGGAACAGGTAATGTACTAGAATCTAGCAGACACTAGGCCCTACTAAAGGAACAGGCATGGTAATGTAGTAGAATCTAGCAGACACTAGGCCCTACTAAAGGAACAGACATGGTAATGTACTAGAATCTAGAAGACACTAGGCCCTACTAAAGGAACAGGTAATGTACTAGAATCTAGCAGACACTAGGCCCTACTAAAGGAACAGGCATGGTAATATAGTAGAATCTAGCAGACACTAGGCCCTACTAAATGAACAGACATGGTAATGTAGTAGAATCTAGCAGACACTAGGCCCTACTAAAGGAACAGCCATGGTAATGTACTAGAATTTAGCAGACACTAGGCCCTACTAAAGGAACAGACATGGTAATGTACTAGAATTTAGCAGACACTAGGCCCTACTAAAGGAACAGGCATGGTAATGCACTAGAATCTAGCAGACACTAGGCCCTACTAAAGGAACAGACATGGTAATGTACTAGAATCTAGAAGACACTAGGCCCTACTAAAGGAATAGGTAATGTACTAGAATCTAGCAGACACTAGGCCCTACTAAAGGAACAGGCATGGTAATGTAGTAGAATCTAGCAGACACTAGGCCCTACTAAAGGAACAGACATGGTAATGTACTAGAATCTAGAAGACACTAGGCCCTACTAAAGGAACAGGTAATGTACTAGAATCTAGCAGACACTAGGCCCTACTAAAGGAACAGGCATGGTAATATAGTAGAATCTAGCAGACACTAGGCCCTACTAAATGAACAGACATGGTAATGTAGTAGAATCTAGCAGACACTAGGCCCTACTAAAGGAACAGCCATGGTAATGTACTAGAATTTAGCAGACACTAGGCCCTACTAAAGGAACAGACATGGTAATGTACTAGAATCTAGCAGACACTAGGCCCTACTAAAGGAACAGGCATGGTAATGTAGTAGAATATAGCAGACACTAGGCCCTACTAAAGGAACAGACATGGTAATGTAGTAGAATCTAGCAGACACTAGGCCCTACTAAAGGAACAGGCATGGTAATGCACTAGAATCTAGCAGACACTAGGCCCTACTAAAGGAACAGGCATGGTAATGTACTAGAATCTAGCAGACACTAGGCCCTACTAAAGGAACAGGTAATGTAGTAGAATCTAGCAGACACTAGGCCCTACTAAAGGAACAGGTAATGTAGTAGAATCTAGCAGACACTAGGCCCTACTAAAGGAACAGACATGGTAATGTAGTAGAATCTAGCAGACACTAGGCCCTACTAAAGGAACAGACATGGTAATATAGTAGAATCTAGCAGACACTAGGCCCTACTAAAGGAACAGGCATGGTAATGTAGTAGAATCTAGCAGACACTAGGCCCTACTAAAGGAACAGACATGGTAATGTAGTAGAATCTAGCAGACACTAGGCCCTACTAAAGGAACAGACATGGTAATGTAGTAGAATCTAGCAGACACTAGGCCCTACTAAAGGAACAGGCATGGTAATGTAGTTTAATATAGCAGACACTAGGCCCTACTAAAGGAACAGACATGGTAATGTAGTAGAATCTAGCAAACACTAGGCCCTACTAAATGAACAGACATGGTAATGTAGTAGAATCTAGCAGACACTAGGCCCTACTAAAGGAACAGGCATGGTAATGTAGTAGAATCTAGCAGACACTAGGCCCTACTAAAGGAACAGACATGGTAATGTACTAGAATCTAGCAGACACTAGGCCCTACTAAAGGAACAGGTAATGTAGTAGAATCTAGCAGACACTAGGCCCTACTAAAGGAACAGACATGGTAATGTAGTAGAATCTAGCAGACACTAGGCCCTACTAAAGGAACAGACATGGTAATGTACTAGAATCTAGAAGACACTAGGCCCTACTAAAGGAACAGGTAATGTACTAGAATCTAGCAGACACTAGGCCCTACTAAAGGAACAGGCATGGTAATGTACTATAATCTAGCAGACACTAGGCCCTACTAAAGGAACATACATGGTAATGTACTAGAATCTAGCAGACACTAGGCCTTACTAAAGGAACAGACATGGTAATGTGGTAGAATCTAGCAGACACTAGGCCCTACTAAAGGAACAGACATGGTAATGTACTAGAATCTAGCAGACACTAGGCCCTACTAAAGGAACAGGCATGGTAATGTACTAGAATCTAGCAGACACTAGGCCCTACTAAAGGAACAGGCATGGTAATGTAGTAGAATCTAGCAGACACTAGGCCCTACTAAAGGAACAGGCATGGTAATGTAGTAGAATCTAGCAGACACTAGGCCCTACTAAAGGAACAGGCATGGTAATGTAGTAGAATCTAGCAGACACTAGGCCCTACTAAAGGAACAGCCATGGTAATGTAGTAGAATCTAGCAGACACTAGGCCCTACTAAAGGAACAGACATGGTAATGTAGTAGAATCTAGCAGACACTAGGCCCTACTAAAGGAACAGACATGGTAATGTAGTAGAATCTAGCAGACACTAGGCCCTACTAAAGGAACAGACATGGTAATGTACTAGAATCTAGAAGACACTAGGCCCTACTAAAGGAACAGGTAATGTACTAGAATCTAGCAGACACTAGGCCCTACTAAAGGAACAGGCATGGTAATGTAGTAGAATCTAGCAGACACTAGGCCCTACTAAAGGAACAGACATGGTAATGTACTAGAATCTAGAAGACACTAGGCCCTACTAAAGGAACAGGTAATGTACTAGAATCTAGCAGACACTAGGCCCTACTAAAGGAACAGGCATGGTAATATAGTAGAATCTAGCAGACACTAGGCCCTACTAAATGAACAGACATGGTAATGTAGTAGAATCTAGCAGACACTAGGCCCTACTAAAGGAACAGCCATGGTAATGTACTAGAATTTAGCAGACACTAGGCCCTACTAAAGGAACAGACATGGTAATGTACTAGAATCTAGCAGACACTAGGCCCTACTAAAGGAACAGGCATGGTAATGTAGTAGAATATAGCAGACACTAGGCCCTACTAAAGGAACAGACATGGTAATGTAGTAGAATCTAGCAGACACTAGGCCCTACTAAAGGAACAGGCATGGTAATGCACTAGAATCTAGCAGACACTAGGCCCTACTAAAGGAACAGACATGGTAATGTAGTAGAATCTAGCAGGCACTAGGCCCTACTAAAGGAACAGGCATGGTAATGTAGTTTAATATAGCAGACACTAGGCCCTACTAAAGGAACATACATGGTAATGTAGTAGAATCTAGAAGACACTAGGCCCTACTAAAGGAACAGGTAATGTAGTATAATCTAGCAGACACTAGGCCCTACTAAAGGAACAGGCATGGTAATGTACTAGAATCTAGCAGACACTAGGCCCTACTAAAGGAACATACATGGTAGTGTACTAGAATCTAGCAGACACTAGGCCCTACTAAAGGAACAGGCATGGTAATGTAGTAGAATCTAGCAGACACTAGGCCCTACTAAAGGAACAGGCATGGTAATGTACTAGAATCTAGCAGACACTAGGCCCTACTAAAGGAACAGGCATGGTAATGTACTAGAATCTAGCAGGCACTAGGCCCTACTAAAGGAACAGACGTGGTAATGTAAAAGGACTAAAGGTGTACAGGACAATTGGGGTAGCAGGTAGCCTAGTGGTTAAGAGCGTTAGGACTAATACCTGGAAGGTTGCAAGACATATCCTCCGAGCTGACACGGTAAGAATCTGTCGTTCTGCAACCTGAACAAGGCAGTTAACCCACTGTTCCTAGGCCGCCATTGAAAATAAGAATTTGTTCTTAACTGACTTGCCTGGTCAAATAAAGGTTAAATGTAAAACAAAAAAAATACAGCGAGGATGAGACAGGAAGGCTGAGGCAGCTGATAACACACGAAGAGATCCAGAAAGGGTCCCAAATGCCACCCTATTCCCTTTATAGTGCACTACTTTTGACCAGGGCCCATAGGGAATAGGGTACCATTTGGGACAAAGACCCTACACAGCTCAGAATGCTCTCTCTCTCTCTTTCACACTCTCTGTAGATAACGTAGCTGCCGTTTGTGGTTAGCAGTGTATCTGCTCTATATAAAAGTGACACCTACTGTATAGCACAGCCAGTCATAGCCAATCCTCTGTCCCGCTCTCTCTCATGTCACTCTCCTGAGGAGACAGAGACACGCAGGGAATAGAGGCTGCTGGAGGAGTCTGCTCTTTCTTTAAACTGACAGATGCAGTCCTGCAGACCAGCGTAGAGAACTCCCTACCCAGCAAACTATAATTGGTAAGAACATTCGTTAGGTCGTGGCAAACGTTCTCACAACACAAAAACTGTGAAGCCGTCCATGCTGATGAGTGTAGAATGTTTGTATAAAACATTCACCTGATGTTGCAAGAACGTTCCCAGAAAACATTTAATCTGCTCTTTAAAAAGGTTCCCAGAATGTTTCATTAGGTTGTGGGAACAGAGACAGAAAAAAAAAGAGAGAAAAAAAAAGACGGAAGACAATTTGGATTTCCTGCAGCTTTGTGCGGTAGCTTTGTGCGGTAGCTTTGTGCGGTAGCTTTGTGCGGTAGCTTTGTGCGGTAGCTTTGTGCGGTAGCTTTGTGCGGTAGCTTTGTGCTGCAGCTTTGTGCTGCAGCTTTGTGCTGCAGCTTTGCGCTGCAGCTTTGCGCTGCAGCTTTGCGCTGCAGCTTTGCGCTGCAGCTTTGCGTGGTAGCTTTGCGCGGTAGCTTTGCGCTGAAGGGTGTGTTTGTTGACTGATTCATTCTCCCTCTCTCTCCCTGTTCTGTGTTGTTCCTGTAAAATGGCTGCCCTCTACTCTCTGGGGGTGGACGTGACAGTGCAGGTAGAGCACTGGACTGGTATGCTACTGTCTGGCCATGATCTCTGGTCTCTGGGATCAGATGGGACTGTTTATTTATATCAGAGGAAGCCAGAATACAACAGTTAAGAGGACAGGAAGAGATGGGTGAGTGAGAGGGGTGAGGGGGCGAGGGGTTAAGGAGAGAAAGGAGAGGGGTGAGGTGGGGGCGAGGGGTTCAGGAGAGAGAGGAGAGGGGTGAGGTGGGGGCGAGGGGTTCAGGAGAGAGAGGAGAGGGGTGAGGTGGGGGCGAGGGGTTAAGGAGAGAGAGGAGAGGGGTGAGGATTGGGCGAGGAGTTAAGGAGAGAGAGGATAGGGGTGAGGTGGGGGCGAGGGGTTAAGAAGAGAGAGGAGAGGGGTGAGGTGGGGGCGAGGGGTTAAGGAGAGAGAGGAGAGGGGTGAAGAGGGGGCGAGGGGTTAAGGAGAGAGAGGAGAGGGGTGAGGAGTTAAGGAGAGAGAGGAGAGGGGTGAGACACAGTGACACATGGTGAGGGGTTAAGGAGAGAGGTGAGGTGGTGGTGAGGGGTTAAGGAGAGAGGAGAGGGGTGAGGTGGAGGCGAGGGGTTAAGGAGAGAGAAGACACACAGGGACACATGGTGACCCCAGGGGGGGACAGAGAGCTGGGGGGGAAAAAGGGGTGAGACACAGGGACACATGGTGACCCCAGGGGGGGGGACAGAGAGCTGAGGAGGGGTGAGAAGGACTGATGAGGGGGAGGGGAGAGGACGACGGCCTAGCTTGCAGGTCTGTGACTCAAGGAACGTGGGAATGGGTGACACACAGGGACACAGCTGGACTCCAGGATAGATGACGGGACAAAACACTGTCTGGGTGTATTCATGACTCAGTCACAGGGTGCAATGCATTATGGATGTTCATATTTAGCATTGTTCCGCAATCTACACTACCAGGTACCAGGATGCAATGCATTATGGATGTTCATATTTAGTATTGTTTTGCAGTCTACACCACCAGCTACCAGTAGCATTGTGTGAATGAACAGAAATGCTCAGTGCCTCACAAAATAGTGTGATCATGTGACTGAACAGCAGAGTTTGTGCCATTTAATGGTGTGAGGAATCAGCACAGTACAGAACGTGACACACTGCCTCAGCATAGTGTGAAGAGAATACACTGTACTGTACCTGATGTGAAAGCTCTCTCCATAGGGTAATACTGAGAAGGCTGCACACAGAGAACGCTTGGCACAGATAAACACGATCCTGGAGAGACAAAAACAACAGAAACAAAATGTTAGGGAGGGAGAGAGAGAGAGAGAGAGACAGAGTGTCAGAGACAGAGTGTCAGAGACAGAGTGTCAGAGACAGAGTGTCAGAGACAGAGTGTCAGAGACAGAGTGAGAGACAGAGTGAGAGACAGAGTGAGAGACAGAGAAACAGATGTCTGGCACTACATGCAATTGTACTTTTTGACTTTCATCTAAACCTCCTCAACAGCATGTCAACACAGCACCACAGAAATAGTCTGGTGGGTAGAGTTCATTCTAGACAGGCTACCGCTGAACTGCATTAAAAGGGAAACGTCCCACACCCAGGTGGGAACAAGGCCGCTGTGTGTGGTGGTGCCCTCACATGTCTACCTGTATCAGCTGGAGGATCAGATGTGGCCAACGGCTAACATCTAACGTTACACAGAGCTGCTACTTCACACCATATTCCCAGAGCTGCGACTTCATACCATATTCCCAGAGCTGCTACTTCATACCATATTCCCAGAGCTGCTACTTCACACCATATTCCCAGAACTGCTACTTCATACCATATTCCCAGAGCTGCTACTTCATACCATATTCCCAGAGCTGCTACTTCATACCATATTCCCAGAACTGCTACTTCATACCATATTCCCAGAACTGCTACTTCATACCATATTCCCAGAACTGCTACTTCACACCATATTCCCAGAACTGCTACTTCACACCATTTTCCCAGAGCTGCTACTTCATACCATATTCCCAGAGCTGCTACTTCATACCATATTCCCAGAGCTGATACTTCATACCATATTCCCAGAGCGGATACTTCATACCATATTCCCAAAGCTGCTACTTCACACCATATTCCCAGAGCTGCTACTTCATACCATATTCCCAGAGCTGATACTTCATACCATATTCCCAGAGCTGCTACTTCATACCATATTCCCAAAGCTGCTACTTCATACCATATTCCCAGAGCTGCTACTTCATACCATATTCCCAGAGCTGCTACTTCATACCATATTTCCCAGAGCTGCTACTTCATACCATATTCCCAGAGCTGCTACTTCATACCATATTTCCCAGAGCTGCTACTTCATACCATATTCCCAGAGCTGCTACTTCACACCATATTCCCAGAGCTGCTACTTCACACCATATTCCCAGAGCTGCTACTTCACACCATATTCCCAGAGCTGCTACTTCATACCATATTCCCAGAGCTGCTACCCCATACCATATTCCCAGAGCTGCTACTTCATACCATATTCCCAGAGCTGCTACTTCATACCATATTCCCAGAGCTGCTACTTCATACCATATTCCCAGAGCTGCTACTTCATACCATATTCCCAGAGCTGCTACTTCATACCATATTCCCAGAGCTGCTACTTCATACCATATTCCCAGAGCTGCTACTTCATACCATATTCCCAGAGCTGCTACTTCATACCATATTCCCAGAGCTGCTACTTCACACCATATTCCCAGAGCTTCTACTTCATACCATATTCCCAGAGCCAGAGCTGCTACTCCATACCATATTCCCAGAGCCAGAGCTGCTACTTCACACCATATTCCCAGAGCTGCTACTTCATACCATATTCCCAGAGCTGCTACTTCATACCATATTCCCAGAGCTGCTACTTCATACCATATTCCCAGAGCTGCTACTTCATACCATATTCCCAGAGCTGCTACTTCATACCATATTCCCAGAGCTGCTACTTCATACCATATTCCCAGAGCTGCTACTTCATACCATATTCCCAGAGCTGCTACTTCATACCATATTCCCAGAGCTGCTACTTCATACCATATTCCCAGAGCTGCTACTTCATACCATATTCCCAGAGCTGCTACTTCATACCATATTCCCAGAGCTGCTACTTCATACCATATTCCCAGAGCTGCTACTTCATACCATATTCCCAGAGCTGCTACTTCATACCATATCCCAGAGCTGCTACTTCATACCATATTCCCAGAGCTGCTACTTCATACCATATTCTCAGAGCTGCTACTTCATACCATATTCCCAGAGCTGCTACTTCATACCATATTCCCAGAGCTTCTACTTCATACCATATTCCCAGAGGCAGAGCTGCTACTTCATACCATATTCTCAGAGCTGCTACTTCACACCATATTCCCAGAGCCAGAGCTTCTACTTCATACCATATTCCCAGAGGTGCTACTTTATACCATATTCCCAGAGCTTCTACTTCATACCATATTCCCAGACCCAGAGCTTCTACTTCATACCATATTCCCAGAACCAGAGCTTCTACTTCATACCATATTCCCAGAACCAGAGCTTCTACTTCATACCATATTCCCAGAACCAGAGCTTCTACTTCATACCATATTCCCAGAACCAGAGCTGCTACTTCATACCATATTCCTAGAGCTGCTACTTCATACCATATTCCCAGAGCCAGAGCTGCTACTTCATACCATATTCCCAGAGCTGCTACTTCATACCATATTCCCAGAGCCAGAGCTGCTACTTCATACCATATTCCCAGAGCCAGACCTGCTACTTCATACCATATTCTCAGAGCTTCTACTTCATACCATATTCTCAGAGCTGCTACTTCATACCATATTCCCAGAGCCAGAGCTTCTACTTCATACCATATTCCCTGAGCCAGAGCTGCTACTTCATACCATATTCTCAGAGCTGCTACTTCATACCATATTCTCAGAGCTGCTACTTCATACCATATTCTCAGAGCTGCTACTTCATACCATATTACCAGAGCCAGAGCTGCTACTTCATACCATATTCCCAGAGCTGCTACTTCATACCATATTCCCAGAGCCAGAGCTGCTACTTCATACCATATTCCCAGAGCCAGAGCTGCTACTTCATACCATATTCTCAGAGCTGCTACTTCATACCATATTCTCAGAGCTGCTACTTCATACCATATTCCCAGAGCTTCTACTTCATACCATATTCCCAGAGCTGCTACTTCATACCATATTCCCAGAGCTGCTACCCCATACCATATTCCCAGAGCTGCTACTTCATACCATATTCCCAGAGCTGCTACCCCATACCATATTCCCAGAGCTGCTACTTCATACCATATTCCCAGAACTGCTAATTCATACCATATTCCCTGAGCCAGAGCTGCTACTTCATAATATATTCCCTGAGCCAGAGCTGCTACTTCATACCATATTCCCAGAGCCAGAGCTGCTACTTCATACCATATTCTCAGAGCTGCTACTTCATACCATATTCCCAGAGCTGCTACTTCACACCATCTGTTCCACTGGATGTCATAAGGTGAATGCACCAATTTGTAAGTCGCTCTGGATAAGAGCGTCTGCTAAATGAATTAAATGTAAATGTAAATATTCCCAGAGCTGCTAATTCATACCATATTCCCTGAGCCAGAGCTGCTACTTCATAATATATTCCCTGAGCCAGAGCTGCTACTTCATAATATATTCCCAGAGCCAGAGCTCCTACTTCATACCATATTCCCAGAGCTGCTACTTCACACCATATTCCCAGAGCTGCTACTTCATACCATATTCCCAGAGCTCCTACTTCATACCATATTCCCAGAGCTCCTACTTCATACCATATTCCCAGAGCTCCTACTTCATACCATATTCCCAGAGCTCCTACTTCATACCATATTCCCAGAGCCAGAGCTGCTACTTCATACCATATTCCCAGAGCTGCTACTTCATACCATATTCCCAGAGCCAGAGCTGCTACTTCATACCATATTCCCAGAGCTGCTACTTCATACCATATTCCCAGAGCTGCTACTTCACACCATATTCCCAGAGCTTCTACTTCATACCATATTCCCAGAGCCAGAGCTGCTACTTCATACCATATTCCCTGAGCCAGAGCTGCTACTTCACACCATATTCCCAGAGCTTCTACTTCATACCATATTCCCAGAGCTGCTACTTCATACCATATTCCCAGAGCTGCTACTTCATACCATATTCCCAGAGCTGCTACTTCATACCATATTCCCAGAGCCAGAGCTGCTACTTCATACCATATTCCCAGAGCTGCTACTTCATACCATATTCCCAGAGCTGCTACTTCACACCATATTCCCAGAGCTTCTACTTCATACCATATTCCCAGAGCCAGAGCTGCTACTTCACACCATATTCCCAGAGCTGCTACTTCATACCATATTCCCAGAGCTGCTACTTCATACCATATTCCCAGAGCTGCTACTTCATACCATATTCCCAGAGCTGCTACTTCATACCATATTCCCAGAGCTGCTACTTCATACCATATTCCCAGAGCTGCTACTTCATACCATATTCCCAGAGCTGCTACTTCATACCATATTCCCAGAGCTGCTACTTCATACCATATTCCCAGAGCTGCTACTTCATACCATATTCCCAGAGCTGCTACTTCATACCATATTCCCAGAGCTGCTACTTCATACCATATTCCCAGAGCTGCTACTTCATACCATATTCCCAGAGCTGCTACTTCATACCATATTCCCAGAGCTGCTACTTCATACCATATTCCCGGAGCTGCTACTTCATACCATATTCCCGGAGCTGCTACTTCATACCATATTCCCAGAGCTGCTACTTCATACCATATTCCCAGAGCTGCTACTTCATACCATATTCCCAGAGCTGCTACTTCATACCATATTCCCAGAGCTGCTACTTCATACCATATTCCCAGAGCTGCTACTTCATACCATATTCCCAGAGCTGCTACTTCATACCATATTCCCAGAGCTGCTACTTCATACCATATTCTCAGAGCTGCTACTTCATACCATATTCCCAGAGCTGCTACTTCATACCATATTCCCAGAGCTTCTACTTCATACCATATTCCCAGAGGCAGAGCTGCTACTTCATACCATATTCTCAGAGCTGCTACTTCATACCATATTCCCAGAACCAGAGCTTCTACTTCATACCATATTCCCAGAACCAGAGCTTCTACTTCATACCATATTCCCAGAACCAGAGCTGCTACTTCATACCATATTCCTAGAGCTGCTACTTCATACCATATTCCCAGAGCCAGAGCTGCTACTTCATACCATATTCCCAGAGCCAGAGCTGCTACTTCATACCATATTCCCAGAGCTGCTACTTCATACCATATTCCCAGAGCCAGAGCTGCTACTTCATACCATATTCCCAGAGCCAGACCTGCTACTTCATACCATATTCTCAGAGCTTCTACTTCATACCATATTCTCAGAGCTGCTACTTCATACCATATTCCCAGAGCTTCTACTTCATACCATATTTCCAGAGCCAGAGCTTCTACTTCATACCATATTCCCTGAGCCAGAGCTGCTACTTCATACCATATTCTCAGAGCTGCTACTTCATACCATATTCTCAGAGCTGCTACTTCATACCATATTCTCAGAGCTGCTACTTCATACCATATTACCAGAGCCAGAGCTGCTACTTCATACCATATTCCCAGAGCTGCTACTTCATACCATATTCCCAGAGCCAGAGCTGCTACTTCATACCATATTCCCAGAGCCAGAGGTGCTACTTCATACCATATTGTCAGAGCTGCTACTTCATACCATATTCCCAGAGCTTCTACTTCATACCATATTCCCAGAGCTGCTACTTCATACCATATTCCCAGAGCTGCTACCCCATACCATATTCCCAGAGCTGCTACCCCATACCATATTCCCAGAGCTCCTACTTCATACCATATTCCCAGAGCTGCTACTTCATACCATATTCCCAGAACTGCTAATTCATACCATATTCCCTGAGCCAGAGCTGCTACTTCATAATATATTCCCTGAGCCAGAGCTGCTACTTCATACCATATTCCCAGAGCCAGAGCTGCTACTTCATACCATATTCTCAGAGCTGCTACTTCATACCATATTCCCAGAGCTGCTACTTCACACCATCTGTTCCACTGGATGTCATAAGGTGAATGCACCAATTTGTAAGTCGCTCTGGATAAGAGCGTCTGCTAAATGACTTTAATGTAAATGTAAATATTCCCAGAGCTGCTAATTCATACCATATTCCCTGAGCCAGAGCTGCTACTTCATAATATATTCCCTGAGCCAGAGCTGCTACTTCATAATATATTCCCAGAGTGTTGCGTCAAAACAGAACACTCAAAACATGAGCACAATGGCAGCTCTTCCTTTAAAGACCTCCAGGCCTCAAGAGGGCAGATAACCCAAAAAACACGGGTGGAACTAAAAAATTGAGCCAGGATTTCTGGAGGGACTACTTTTACATGCGCACCTGTCAGATAAGCATGGGTATAAAATGTTTGGTCCTCAACACATACACAGCTCATTGTTCAACCCTAAAGACGCAACTGGTATGTAATGTTTGGAATTATTTATTATGTTGCATCCAGTGCTTAGCAATTTACATGTTTAACTCTGGTAGGAATTTTGACTTTTGTTGTGGATATTTTCTGACTGCAGAAGTAATTGCTAGGGTGCTAGATTAAATTGTTTAAACGTTTACTTTATTCAAAGCCATGCTTTGTTGCTGTGTCATGCATTGTTTAGTGTAAAATAATGCATGTTTATTCTCTGTTTGTTTAAGGTTATCAACCTATTCCTAGTGCTAGTGCTATTCCTATTGCTATTGCTATTCCTATTCCCTATTCCTCTGTGATTCAACTACTCTATTCAACAAATCAACTATTTCAACATATTCAACAAATGGCATCAAAACCATAATAAAACACTGGAAAGGAATTGAGTCGTCCCTTTGCATCCTTCACGGGTTGAGCAAGCCGTTTTCAAGTTTGGGCAGAGCTGAAAATAATTATAACACCTAGACAACTTGACACAGAGCCAGAGCTGCTACTTCATAATATATTCCCAGAGCCAGAGCTGCTACTTCATACCATATTCTCAGAGCTGCTACTTCATACCATATTCCCAGAGCTGCTACTTCATACCATATTCCCAGAGCTGCTACTTCATACCATATTCCCAGAGCTGCTACTTCATACCATATTCCCAGAGCTGCTACTTCATACCATATTCCCAGAGCTGCTACTTCATACCATATTTCCCAGCTGTGCTACTTCATACCATATTCCCAGAGCTGCTACTTCATACCATATTCCCAGAGCTGCTACTTCATACCATATTCCCAGAGCTGCTACTTCATACCATATTCCCAGAGCCGCTACTTCATACCACATTCCCAGAGCCAGAGCTGCTACTTCATACCATATTCCCTGAGCCAGAGCTGCTACTTCATACCATATTCCCAGAGCTTCTACTTCATACCATATTCCCAGAGCTGCTACTTCATACCATATTCCCAGAGCTGCTACTTCATACCATATTCCCAGAACTGCTACTTCATACCATATTCCCAGAACTGCTACTTCATACCATATTCCCAGCGCCAGAGCTGCTATATATACACCACATACACATGGTCATGACTTTACTAGGGTTGTGTTCTATATAGTGCACTACTTTTGATCAGGAGAATTAGGGTTCTGTCCAAAAATAGTGCACTAAATCTGATGGTTGTTTTTTTTAAATTCAGTTTTAAGCCTTCCCCAAACCATAGCCTTAACCCCTCAAAAGGAATACCTAACCTTAACCCCTCAGAATGAATACCTAACCTTAACCCCTCAGAATGAATACCTAACCTTAACCCCTCAGAATGGATACCTAACCTTAACCCCTCAGAATGAATACCTAACCTTAACCCCTCAGAATGAATACCTAACCTTAACCCCTCAGAATGAATACCTAACCTTAACCACTCAGAATGAATACCTAACCTTAACCACTCAGAATGAATACCTAACCTTACCCACTCAGAATGAATACCTAACCTTAACCACTCAGAATGAATACCTAACCTTAACCACTCAGAATGAATACCTAACCTTAACCACTCAGAATGAATACCTAACCTTACCCACTCAGAATGAATACCTAACCTTAACCACTCAGAATGAATACCTAACCTTAACCACTCAGAATGAATACCTAACCTTAACCACTCAGAATGAATACCTAACCTTCACCACTCAGAATGAATACCTAACCTTCACCACTCAGAATGAATACCTAACCTTAATCACTCAGAATGAATACCTAACCTTAATCACTCAGAATGAATACCTAACCTTAATCACTCAGAATGAATACCTAACCTTAACCACTCAGAATGAATACCTAACCTTAACCACTCAGAATGAATACCTAACCTTAACCACTCAGAATGAATACCTAACCTTAACCACTCAGAATGAATACCTAACCTTAACCACTCAGAATGAATACCTAACCTTAACCACTCAGAATGAATACCTAACCTTAACCACTCAGAGTGAATACCTAACCTTAACCACTCAGAATGAATACCTAACCTTAACCACTCAGAATGAATACCTAACCTTAACCACTCAGAGTGAATACCTAACCTTAACCACTCAGAATGAATACCTAACCTTAACCCTTTGAGTTGTTTCTGTTTTAACCTTGTAAACATGCAGAATTAATGTCAATAATACACATTCATCTATAATATGTACCATATTCCCTGAGCCAGAGCTGCTACTTCATACCTTATTCTCAGAGCTGCTACTTCATACCATATTCCCAGATTCATCTATAATATGTCGAATGTCAAAAGGAAACTAAGATCGCGGTGAAAATGTCTCCGTCTTCCCTATAAAGTGCACTACTTTAGAGCAGGAGCCTACCGCTCCGGTCTCTATCTCAGATCTCAAGTGGAAAACCCTCACTGCCAGGCCCAGCATGCATGGGAAAGAGTCAAGTGGAAAACCTTCACCGCATGGGAAAGAGAAAACCTTCACCGCATGGGAAAGAGAAAACCTTCACCGCATGGGAAAGAGAAAACCTTCACCGCATGGGAAAGAGAAAACCTTCACCGCATGGGAAAGAGAAAACCTTCACCGCATGGGAAAGAGAAAACCTTCACCGCATGGGAAAGAGAAAACCTTCACCGCATGGGAAAGAGAAAACCTTCACCGCATGGGAAAGAGAAAACCTTCACCGCATGGGAAAGAGAAAACCTTCACCGCATGGGAAAGAGAAAACCTTCACCGCATGGGAAAGAGAAAACCTTCACCGCATGGGAAAGAGAAAACCTTCACCGCATGGGAAAGAGAAAACCTTCACCGCATGGGAAAGAGAAAACCTTCACCGCATGGGAAAGAGAAAACCTTCACCGCATGGGAAAGAGAAAACCTTCACCGCATGGGAAAGAGAAAACCTTCACCGCATGGGAAAGAGAAAACCTTCACCGCATGGGAAAGAGAAAACCTTCACCGCATGGGAAAGAGAAAACCTTCACCGCATGGGAAAGAGAAAACCTTCACCGCATGGGAAAGAGAAAACCTTCACCGCATGGGAAAGAGAAAACCTTCACCGCATGGGAAAGAGAAAACCTTCACCGCATGGGAAAGAGAAAACCTTCACCGCATGGGAAAGAGAAAACCTTCACCGCATGGGAAAGAGAAAACCTTCACCGCATGGGAAAGAGTCAAGTGGAAAAGCTTCACCGCATGGGAAAGAGTCAAGTGGAAAAGCAATGCCAGTGAGTTCTGGTGGGTTTATAATGGGCACAGGGTAAACATAGCTCTCTTGTTCCTCAGCTGGCGTGAAGCCAGATGACAGTGTGTGTGTGTGTTCGTAGAGTGCCCTGGGGACAAGGGAACAGGCAGTCTGCCTGTACAGATAACCAGTCTGTGACATAGCATAACTCTAGACCTGTGTGTTCTGTTCTGTTGGATGACCGAGTGTTCTGTTGGATGACCGAGTGTTCTGTTGGATGACCGAGTGTTCTGTTGGATGACCGAGTGTTCTGTTGGATGACCGAGTGTTCTGTTGGATGACCGAGTGTTCTGTTGGATGACCGAGTGTCCTGTTGGATGACCGAGTGTCCTGTTGGATGACCGAGTGTCCTGTTGGATGACCGAGTGTCCTGTTGGATGACCGAGTGTCCTGTTGGATGACCGAGTGTCCTGTTGGATGACCGAGTGTCCTGTTGGATGACCGAGTGTCCTGTTGGATGACCGAGTGTTCTGTTGGATGACCGAGTGTTCTGTTCTGTTGGATGACCGAGTGTTCTGTTCTGTTGGATGACCGAGTGTTCTGTTCTGTTGGATGACCGAGTGTTCTGTTCTGTTGGATGACCGAGTGTTCTGTTCTGTTGGATGACCGAGTGTTCTGTCCTGTTGGATGACCGAGTGTTCTGTTGGATGACAGAGTGTCCTGTTGGATGACAGAGTGTCCTGTTGGATGACAGAGTGTCCTGTTGGATGACAGAGTGTCCTGTTGGATGACCGAGTGTCCTGTTGGATGACCGAGTGTCCTGTTGGATGACCGAGTGTCCTGTTGGATGACCGAGTGTCCTGTTGGATGACCGAGTGTCCTGTTGGATGACCGAGTGTCCTGTTGGATGACCGAGTGTCCTGTTGGATGACCGAGTGTTCTGTTCTGTTGGATGACCGAGTGTTCTGTTGGATGACCGAGTGTTCTGTTCTGTTGGATGACCGAGTGTTCTGTTGGATGATCGAGTGTTCTGTTCTGTTGGATGACCGAGTGTTCTGTTGGATGACCGAGTGTTCTGTTGGATGACAGAGTGTTCTGTTGGATGACAGAGTGTTCTGTTGGATGACAGAGTGTTCTGTTGGATGACAGAGTGTTCTGTTGGATGACAGAGTGTTCTGTTGGATGACAGAGTGTTCTGTTGGATGACAGAGTGTTCTGTTGGATGACAGTGTGTTCTGTTGGATGACAGTGTGTTCTGTTGGATGACAGAGTGTTCTGTTGGATGACAGAGTGTTCTGTTGGATGACAGAGTGTTCTGTTGGATGACAGAGTGTTCTGTTGGATGACCGAGTGTTCTGTTCTGTTGGATGACCGAGTGTTCTGTTGGATGACCGAGTGTTCTGTTCTGTTGGATGACCGAGTGTTCTGTTGGATGATCGAGTGTTCTGTTCTGTTGGATGACCGAGTGTTCTGTTGGATGACCGAGTGTTCTGTTCTGTTGGATGACGGAGTGTTCTGCTGGATGACGGAGTGTTCTGCTGGATGACCGAGTGTTCTGCTGGATGACCGAGTGTTCTGCTGGATGACCGAGTGTTCTGCTGGATGACCGAGTGTTCTGCTGGATGACCGAGTGTTCTGCTGGATGACCGAGTGTTCTGCTGGATGACCGAGTGTTCTGCTGGATGACCGAGTGTTCTGCTGGATGACCGAGTGTTCTGCTGGATGACCGAGTGTTCTGCTGGATGACCGAGTGTTCTGCTGGATGACCGAGTGTTCTGCTGGATGACCGAGTGTTCTGCTGGATGACCGAGTGTTCTGCTGGATGACAGAGTGTTCTGCTGGATGACAGAGTGTTCTGCTGGATGACAGAGTGTTCTGTTGGATGACAGAGTGTTCTGTTGGATGACAGAGTGTTCTGTTGGATGACAGAGTGTTCTGTTGGATGACAGAGTGTTCTGTTGGATGACAGAGTGTTCTGTTGGATGACAGAGTGTTCTGTTGGATGACAGAGTGTTCTGTTGGATGACAGAGTGTTCTGTTGGATGACAGAGTGTTCTGTTGGATGACAGAGTGTTCTGTTGGATGACAGAGTGTTCTGTTGGATGACAGTGTGTTCTGTTGGATGACAGAGTGTTCTGTTGGATGACAGAGTGTTCTGTTGGATGACAGAGTGTTCTGTTGGATGACAGAGTGTTCTGTTGGATGACAGAGTGTTCTGTTGGATGACAGAGTGTTCTGTTGGATGACAGAGTGTTCTGTTGGATGACAGAGTGTTCTGTTGGATGACAGAGTGTTCTGTTGGATGACAGAGTGTTCTGTTGGATGACAGTGTGTTCTGTTGGATGACAGTGTGTTCTGTTGGATGACAGTGTGTTCTGTTGGATGACAGTGTGTTCTGTTGGATGACAGTGTGTTCTGTTGGATGACAGTGTGTTCTGTTGGATGACAGTGTGTTCTGTTGGATGACAGTGTGTTCTGTTGGATGACAGTGTGTTCTGTTGGATGACAGAGTGTTCTGTTGGATGACAGAGTGTTCTGTTGGATGACAGAGTGTTCTGTTGGATGACAGAGTGTTCTGTTGGATGACAGAGTGTTCTGCTGGATGACCGAGTGTTCTGCTGGATGACCGAGTGTTCTGCTGGATGACCGAGTGCTCTGCTGGATGACCGAGTGTTCTGCTGGATGACCGAGTGTTCTGCTGGATGACCGAGTGTTCTGCTGGATGACCGAGTGTTCTGCTGGATGACAGAGTGTTCTGTTGGATGACAGAGTGTTCTGTTGGATGACAGAGTGTTCTGTTGGATGACAGAGTGTTCTGTTGGATGACAGAGTGTTCTGTTGGATGACAGTGTGTTCTGTTGGATGACAGAGTGTTCTGTTGGATGACAGAGTGTTCTGTTGGATGACAGAGTGTTCTGTTGGATGACAGAGTGTTCTGTTGGATGACAGAGTGTTCTGTTGGATGACCGAGTGTTCTGTTCTGTTGGATGACCGAGTGTTCTGTTGGATGACCGAGTGTTCTGTTCTGTTGGATGACCGAGTGTTCTGTTGGATGATCGAGTGTTCTGTTCTGTTGGATGACCGAGTGTTCTGTTGGATGACCGAGTGTTCTGTTCTGTTGGATGACGGAGTGTTCTGCTGGATGACGGAGTGTTCTGCTGGATGACCGAGTGTTCTGCTGGATGACCGAGTGTTCTGCTGGATGACCGAGTGTTCTGCTGGATGACCGAGTGTTCTGCTGGATGACCGAGTGTTCTGCTGGATGACCGAGTGTTCTGCTGGATGACCGAGTGTTCTGCTGGATGACCGAGTGTTCTGCTGGATGACAGAGTGTTCTGCTGGATGACAGAGTGTTCTGCTGGATGACAGAGTGTTCTGCTGGATGACAGAGTGTTCTGCTGGATGACAGAGTGTTCTGCTGGATGACAGAGTGTTCTGCTGGATGACAGAGTGTTCTGCTGGATGACAGAGTGTTCTGTTGGATGACAGAGTGTTCTGTTGGATGACAGAGTGTTCTGTTGGATGACAGAGTGTTCTGTTGGATGACAGAGTGTTCTGTTGGATGACAGAGTGTTCTGTTGGATGACAGAGTGTTCTGTTGGATGACAGAGTGTTCTGTTGGATGACAGAGTGTTCTGTTGGATGACAGAGTGTTCTGTTGGATGACAGAGTGTTCTGTTGGATGACAGAGTGTTCTGTTGGATGACAGAGTGTTCTGTTGGATGACAGAGTGTTCTGTTGGATGACAGAGTGTTCTGTTGGATGACAGAGTGTTCTGTTGGATGACAGAGTGTTCTGTTGGATGACAGAGTGTTCTGTTGGATGACAGAGTGTTCTGTTGGATGACAGAGTGTTCTGTTGGATGACAGAGTGTTCTGTTGGATGACAGAGTGTTCTGTTGGATGACAGAGTGTTCTGTTGGATGACAGAGTGTTCTGTTGGATGACAGAGTGTTCTGTTGGATGACAGAGTGTTCTGTTGGATGACAGAGTGTTCTGTTGGATGACAGTGTGTTCTGTTGGATGACAGAGTGTTCTGTTGGATGACAGAGTGTTCTGTTGGATGACAGAGTGTTCTGTTGGATGACAGAGTGTTCTGTTGGATGACAGAGTGTTCTGTTGGATGACAGAGTGTTCTGTTGGATGACAGAGTGTTCTGTTGGATGACAGAGTGTTCTGTTGGATGACAGAGTGTTCTGTTGGATGACAGTGTGTTCTGTTGGATGACAGTGTGTTCTGTTGGATGACAGTGTGTTCTGTTGGATGACAGTGTGTTCTGTTGGATGACAGTGTGTTCTGTTGGATGACAGTGTGTTCTGTTGGATGACAGTGTGTTCTGTTGGATGACAGTGTGTTCTGTTGGATGACAGTGTGTTCTGTTGGATGACAGTGTGTTCTGTTGGATGACAGTGTGTTCTGTTGGATGACAGAGTGTTCTGTTGGATGACCGAGTGTTCTGTTGGATGACCGAGTGTTCTGTTGGATGACCGAGTGTTCTGTTGGATGACCGAGTGTTCTGTTGGATGACCGAGTGTTCTGTTGGATGACCGAGTGTTCTGTTGGATGACCGAGTGTTCTGTTGGATGACCGAGTGTTCTGTTGGATGACCGAGTGTTCTGTTGGATGACCGAGTGTTCTGTTGGATGACCGAGTGTTCTGTTGGATGACCGAGTGTTCTGTTGGATGACCGAGTGTTCTGTTGGATGACCGAGTGTTCTGTTGGATGACCGAGTGTTCTGTTGGATGACCGAGTGTTCTGTTGGATGACCGAGTGTTCTGTTGGATGACCGAGTGTTCTGTTCTGTTGGATGACCGAGTGTTCTGTTCTGTTGGATGACCGAGTGTTCTGTTCTGTTGGATGACCGAGTGTTCTGTTCTGTTGGATGACCGAGTGTTCTGTTCTGTTGGATGACCGAGTGTTCTGTTCTGTTGGATGACCGAGTGTTCTGTTCTGTTGGATGACCGAGTGTTCTGTTCTGTTGGATGACCGAGTGTTCTGTTCTGTTGGATGACCGAGTGTTCTGTTCTGTTGGATGACCGAGTGTTCTGTTGGATGACCGAGTGTTCTGTTGGATGACCGAGTGTTCTGTTGGATGACCGAGTGTTCTGTTGGATGACAGAGTGTTCTGTTCTGTTGGATGACCGAGTGTTCTGTTCTGTTGGATGACCGAGTGTTCTGTTGGATGACCGAGTGTTCTGTTCTGTTGGATGACCGAGTGTTCTGTTCTGTTGGATGACCGAGTGTTCTGCTGGATGACCGAGTGTTCTGCTGGATGACCGAGTGTTCTGCTGGATGACCGAGTGTTCTGCTGGATGACCGAGTGTTCTGCTGGATGACCGAGTGTTCTGCTGGATGACCGAGTGTTCTGCTGGATGACCGAGTGTTCTGCTGGATGACCGAGTGTTCTGTTGGATGACAGAGTGTTCTGTTGGATGACAGAGTGTTCTGTTGGATGACAGAGTGTTCTGTTGGATGACAGAGTGTTCTGTTGGATGACAGAGTGTTCTGTTGGATGACAGTGTGTTCTGTTGGATGACAGTGTGTTCTGTTGGATGACAGTGTGTTCTGTTGGATGACAGAGTGTTCTGTTGGATGACAGAGTGTTCTGTTGGATGACAGAGTGTTCTGTTGGATGACAGAGTGTTCTGTTGGATGACAGAGTGTTCTGTTGGATGACAGAGTGTTCTGTTGGATGACAGAGTGTTCTGTTGGATGACAGAGTGTTCTGTTGGATGACAGAGTGTTCTGTTGGATGACCGAGTGTTCTGTTGGATGACCGAGTGTTCTGTTGGATGACAGAGTGTTCTGTTGGATGACAGAGTGTTCTGTTGGATGACAGAGTGTTCTGTTGGATGACAGAGTGTTCTGTTGGATGACCGAGTGTTCTGTTGGATGACCGAGTGTTCTGTTGGATGACCGAGTGTTCTGTTGGATGACCGAGTGTTCTGTTGGATGACCGAGTGTTCTGTTGGATGACCGAGTGTTCTGTTGGATGACCGAGTGTTCTGTTGGATGACAGAGTGTTCTGTTGGATGACAGAGTGTTCTGTTGGATGACAGAGTGTTCTGTTGGATGACAGAGTGTTCTGTTGGATGACAGAGTGTTCTGTTGGATGACCGAGTGTTCTGTTCCTATTGTATTAAAGGAGCAGTCTACACTCATAACAGCAGCCTTGTGATGCTCTCTGACCCACTAGAATGATTTAATAATAGCCCCAGCACTAGAACAACAGGCAGAGACAGAGCCAAGTTCCAACAGGTGTTAAGGTGATCATATAATAATTATAATAATAAGGGTCCTCTGAATGAGGAGTTAGTCTGTGGACTGGCTTTACATTACCAGTTACTGGCCCACCTCTCTAACCTGCGGGCTACTTTCAGTTAAATCAAATCACATTTTATTTGTCACATACACATGGTTAGCAGATGTTAATGCGAGTGTAGCGAAATGCTTGTGCTTCTAGTTCCGACAATGCAGTAATAACAACAAGTAATCTAACCTAACAATTCCACAACTACTACCTTATACACACAAGTGTAAAGGGATAAAGAATATGTACATAAAGATATATGAATGAGTGATGGTACAGAACGGCATAGGCAAGATGCAGTAGATGGTATAGTGTACAGTATATACATATGAGATGAGTAATGTAGGGTATGTAAACATAAAGTGGCATAGTTTAAACTGGCTAGTGATACATGTATTACATAAAGATGGCAAGATGCAGTAGATGATATAGAGTACAGTATATACATATACATATGAGATGAGTAATGTAGGGTATGTAAACATTATATTAAGTGGAATTGTTTAAAGTGGCTAGTGACCACAACGCTGTCTGTGTGGGTGGACCAATTCAGTTTGTCCGTGATGTGTACACCGAGGAACTTAAAACTTTCCACCTTCTCCAGGCTACAAGTTAACTTGTAGCCTTGCATTAAGACCGCGGCCTAGGAGATCAGAGTTACTACATACTGTATATTCCTCATCTACAGTTCTGTTCTGAAAAAAAAAAACTGAAGGAAGTTTTCTGGGAGACGGAGGAAGTGATACCTCTGTATCCCGGAGACACCGGTCCCATTAATAAACTAGGATATTCTACAGGCAACAGACGGAAGACTGAACACACTCGCATCACTAGCGAAGAGAAAGAGCAGTGAGAGTGAGGAAGAGGAGCAGGCAAAACCATCACTAGCGAAGAGAAAGAGCAGTGAGAGTGAGGAAGAGGAGCAGGCAAAACCATCACTAGCGAAGAGAAAGAGCAGTGAGAGTGAGGAAGAGGAGCAGGCAAAACCATCACTAGCGAAGAGAAAGAGCAGTGAGAGTGAGGAAGAGGAGCAGGCAACACCATCACTAGCGAAGAGAAAGAGCAGTGAGAGTGAGGAAGAGGAGCAGGCAAAACCATCACTAGCGAAGAGAAAGAGCAGTGAGAGGGAGGAAGAGGAGCAGGCAAAACCATCACTAGCGAAGAGAAAGAGCAGTGAGAGTGAGGAAGAGGAGCATGCAAAACCCCGCTCATATGTTTTGGTCATCTGCATCTGACAGTCTTGTCCTGCATGCCTCGCAAATTCAACAAAGTATCCTAAAATATGCATCTTCCTCTCTGGTTTTATTTAAATTGCACAACTTTCCCCCGGCCTTTAAAGCCATATAGTCTAGTTAGGAAATAACATGAAAAAGTATATGTTTTATGGTAACAGCACTGTGATTTTAATTATGTTCGCGATTTTTCTTAACGTTAAGGTTTCCACGTTTAAACGTTCACAACCTTAGTTTTAATAAATTATTTGGTGACACGTGAACATATTTAGTATAGTTTAATCTAAAAGGGATAACTTTTTGAATGTTTGACTATTTTTATTTTTATGAAATTCACTGAGGATGGTCCTACACTTCCTCCTCTGAGGAGCCTCCACTGGTTCTGAGAGAACCAGGAAGTGTTTCAGTCAGTGTTCTGAGAGGCAGGAAGTGTTTCAGTCAATGTTCTGAGAGAACGAGGAAATGCTTCAGTCAGTGTTCTGAGAGAACCAGGAAGTGTTTCAGCCAGTGTTCTGAGAGAACGAGGACGGGCTTCAGTCAGTGTTCTGAGAGAACCAGGAAGTGTTTCAGCCAGTGTTCTGAGAGAACGAGGCAGTGTTTCAGTCAGTGTTCTGAGAGAACGAGGAAGTGTTTCAGCCAGTGTTCTGAGAGAACCAGGAAGTGTTTCAGCCAGTGTTCTGAGAGAACGAGGAAGTGTTTCAGCCAGTGTTCTGAGAGAACCAGGAAGTGTTTCAGCCAGTGTTCTGAGAGAACGAGGCAGTGTTTCAGTCAGTGTTCTGAGAGAACGAGGACGGGCTTCAGTCAGTGTTCTGAGAGAACGAGGAAGGGCTTCAGTCAGTGTTCTGAGAGAACGAGGAAGGGCTTCAGTCAGTGTTCTAAGACCTACCTGCTGCCTCGTGTGTCGTATTGTCTCATGTTCTTGATGAAGTGGACCTTCTTCGCAGGGCGATGTCTGGGGGAGCCCAACAGGTTACGAGTCCGACTGTGGGGCAGAGAGAGAGAGAGAAGAGATAGAGTCATGAAACATGGAAACACAGCAGTCAAGAGCCAAGGATCCCCCACCTCAGAGTGTAATTCAGCTTCCAGTCTCAGCAATAATACATAATCATAGTCCCATCAGTTGCCATGGCAGCGTAATAGCAAGCAGTATAGGTTGCGCTCTCTCTGTTCATTTATAAATATATTCATAATTATTATAAAATCATTTTTGTTGGTGTTTTATCCAACAATAACAATGAAACCTGTGACCACCATGTGTGTGTCTTCCCTGGGGGGGGGGAATTACATCTGTCACCACCATGTGTGTGTCTTCCCTGGGGGGGGGGGAATTACATCTGTCACCACCATGTGTGTGTGTCTTCCCTGGGGGGGGAATTACATCTGTCACCACCATGTGTGTGTGTCTTCCCTGGGGGGGGAATTACATCTGTCACCACCATGTGTGTGTCTTCCCTGGGGGGGGAATTACATCAGTGACCACCATGTGTGTGTCTTCCCTGGGGGGAGGAATTACATCTGTGACCACCATGTGTGTGTCTTCCCTGGGGGGAGGAATTACATCTGTGACCACCATGTGTGTGTCTTCCCTGGGGGGGGGGGAATTACATCTGTCACCACCATGTGTGTGTCTTCCCTGGGGGGGGGGGAATTACATCTGTCACCACCATGTGTGTGTCTTCCCTGGGGGGGGAATTACATCAGTGACCACCATGTGTGTGTCTTCCCTGGGGGGAGGAATTACATCTGTGACCACCATGTGTGTGTCTTCCCTGGGGGGGAATTACATCTGTGACCACCATGTGTGTGTCTTCCCTGGGGGGGGGAATTACATCTGTGACCACCATGTGTGTGTCTTCCCTGGGGGGGGGGGGGGGGGGAATTACATCTGTGACCACCATGTGTGTGTGTCTTCCCTGGGGGGGGGGGGGAATTACATCTGTGACCACCATGTGTGTGTGTCTCCCCTGGGGGGGGGGGGGGGAAATTACATCTGTGACCACCATGTGTGTGTCTTCCCTGGGGGGGGGGGGGGGATTACATCTGTCACCACCATGTGTGTGTCTTCCCTGGGGGGGGGGATTTACATCTGTGACCACCATGTGTGTGTGTCTTCCCTGGGGGGGAATTACATCTGTGACCACCATGTGTGTGTGTCTTCCCTGGGGGGGAATTACATCTGTGACCACCATGTGTGTGTGTCTTCCCTGGGGGGGGGGGGGGGGGAAATTACATCTGTGACCACCATGTGTGTGTCTTCCCTGGGGGGGGGGGGGAATTACATCTGTGACCACCATGTGTGTGTCTTCCCTGGGGGGGGGGGATTTACATCTGTGACCACCATGTGTGTGTGTCTTCCCTGGGGGGGAATTACATCTGTGACCACCATGTGTGTGTGTCTTCCCTGGGGGGAGGGGGGGGGAATTACATCTGTGACCACCATGTGTGTCTTCCCTGGGGGGGAATTACATCTGTGACCACCATGTGTGTGTCTTCCCTGGGGGGGGGGGAATTACATCTGTGACCACCATGTGTGTGTCTTCCCTGGGGGGGGGGGGGGAATTACATCTGTGACCACCATGTGTGTGTGTTCCCTGGGGGGGGGAATTACATCTGTGACCACCATGTGTTGTCTTCCCTGGGGGGGGAATTACATCTGTGACCACCATGTGTGTGTCTTCCCTGGGGGGGGGGGGGAATTACATCTGTGACCACCATGTGTGTGTGTTCCCTGGGGGGGGGGAATTACATCTGTGACCACCATGTGTTGTCTTCCCTGGGGGGGGAATTACATCTGTGACCACCATGTGTGTGTCTTCCCTGGGGGGGGGGGGGGAATTACATCTGTGACCACCATGTGTGTGTGTCTTCCCTGGGGGGGGGGGGGGGAATTACATCTGTGACCACCATGTGTGTGTCTTCCCTGGGGGGGGGGGGGGGGGGGGGGAATTACATCTGTGACCACCATGTGTGTGTGTTCCCTGGGGGGGGGAATTACATCTGTGACCACCATGTGTTGTCTTCCCTGGGGGGGGAATTACATCTGTGACCACCATGTGTGTGTCTTCCCTGGGGGGGGGGGGGAATTACATCTGTGACCACCATGTGTGTGTGTCTTCCCTGGGGGGGGGGGGGGAATTACATCTGTGACCACCATGTGTGTGTCTTCCCTGGGGGGGGGGGGGGGGGGAATTACATCTGTGACCACCATGTGTGTGTCTTCCCTGGGGGGGGGGGGGAATTACATCTGTGACCACCATGTGTGTGTCTTCCCTGGGGGGGGGGGGGGAATTACATCTGTGACCACCATGTGTGTGTGTTCCCTGGGGGGGGGAATTACATCTGTGACCACCATGTGTTGTCTTCCCTGGGGGGGGAATTACATCTGTGACCACCATGTGTGTGTCTTCCCTGGGGGGGGGGGGGGAATTACATCTGTGACCACCATGTGTGTGTGTCTTCCCTGGGGGGGGGGGGGGGAATTACATCTGTGACCACCATGTGTGTGTCTTCCCTGGGGGGGGGGGGGGGGGGGAATTACATCTGTGACCACCATGTGTGTGTGTTCCCTGGGGGGGGGAATTACATCTGTGACCACCATGTGTTGTCTTCCCTGGGGGGGGAATTACATCTGTGACCACCATGTGTGTGTCTTCCCTGGGGGGGGGGGGGGAATTACATCTGTGACCACCATGTGTGTGTGTCTTCCCTGGGGGGGGGGGGGGGAATTACATCTGTGACCACCATGTGTGTGTCTTCCCTGGGGGGGGGGGGGGGGGGGGGAATTACATCTGTGACCACCATGTGTGTGTCTTCCCTGGGGGGGGGGGGAATTACATCTGTGACCACCATGTGTGTGTCTTCCCTGGGGGGGGGGGGAATTACATCTGTGACCACCATGTGTTGTCTTCCCTGGGGGGGGAATTACATCTGTGACCACCATGTGTGTGTGTTCCCTGGGGGGGGGGGGGGGGGGGGGGGGGGAATTACATCTGTGACCACCATGTGTGTGTCTTCCCTGGGGGGGGGGGGGGAATTACATCTGTGACCACCATGTGTGTGTCTTCCCTGGGGGGGGGGGATTTACATCTGTGACCACCATGTGTGTGTGTCTTCCCTGGGGGGGAATTACATCTGTGACCACCATGTGTGTGTGTCTTCCCTGGGGGGAGGGGGGGGGGAATTAAATCTGTGACCACCATGTGTGTCTTCCCTGGGGGGGAATTACATCTGTGACCACCATGTGTGTGTCTTCCCTGGGGGGGGGGGGAATTACATCTGTGACCACCATGTGTGTGTCTTCCCTGGGGGGGGGGGGGGAATTACATCTGTGACCACCGTGTGTGTGTTCCCTGGGGGGGGGGAATTACATCTGTGACCACCATGTGTTGTCTTCCCTGGGGGGGGAATTACATCTGTGACCACCATGTGTGTGTCTTCCCTGGGGGGGGGGGGGGAATTACATCTGTGACCACCATGTGTGTGTGTCTTCCCTGGGGGGGGGGGGGGGAATTACATCTGTGACCACCATGTGTGTGTCTTCCCTGGGGGGGGGGGGGGAATTACATCTGTGACCACCATGTGTGTGTCTTCCCTGGGGGGGGGGGGGGAATTACATCTGTGACCACCATGTGTGTGTCTTCCCTGGGGGGGGGGGGGAATTACATCTGTGACCACCATGTGTGTGTCTTCCCTGGGGGGGGGGGGGAATTACATCTGTGACCACCATGTGTTGTCTTCCCTGGGGGGGGAATTACATCTGTGACCACCATGTGTGTGTGTTCCCTGGGGGGGGGGGGGGGGGGGGGAATTACATCTGTGACCACCATGTGTTGTCTTCCCTGGGGGGGGAATTACATCTGTGACCACCATGTGTGTGTCTTCCCTGGGGGGGGGGGGAATTACATCTGTGACCACCATGTGTGTGTCTTCCCTGGGGGGGGGGGGGGAATTACATCTGTGACCACCATGTGTGTGTCTTCCCTGGGGGGGGGGGGGGGAATTACATCTGTGACCACCATGTGTGTGTCTTCCCTGGGGGGGGGGGGGGAATTACATCTGTGACCACCATGTGTGTGTCTTCCCTGGGGGGGGGGGGGGGAATTACATCTGTGACCACCATGTGTTGTCTTCCCTGGGGGGGGAATTACATCTGTGACCACCATGTGTGTGTCTTCCCTGGGGGGGGGGGGGGGGAATTACATCTGTGACCACCATGTGTGTGTGTCTTCCCTGGGGGGGGGGGGGGGGGAATTACATCTGTGACCACCATGTGTGTGTCTTCCCTGGGGGGGGGGGGGGGGAATTACATCTGTGACCACCATGTGTGTGTCTTCCCTGGGGGGGGGGGGGGGGAATTACATCTGTGACCACCATGTGTGTGTCTTCCCTGGGGGGGGGGGGATTACATCTGTGACCACCATGTGTTGTCTTCGCTGGGGGGGGGAATTACATCTGTGACCACCATGTGTGTGTCTTCCCTGGGGGGGGGGGGGAATTACATCTGTGACCACCATGTGTGTGTGTCTTCCCTGAGGGGGGGGGGGGGGAATTACATCTGTGACCACCATGTGTGTGTCTTCCCTGGGGGGGGGGGGGGGGGAATTACATCTGTGACCACCATGTGTGTGTCTTCCCTGGGGGGGGGGGGGGAATTACATCTGTGACCACCATGTGTGTGTCTTCCCTGGGGGGGGGGGGGGGGAATTACATCTGTGACCACCATGTGTGTGTGTCTCCCCTGGGGGGGGGGGGGGGGGAATTACATCTGTGACCACCATGTGTGTGTCTTCCCTGGGGGGGGGGGGGATTACATCTGTGACCACCATGTGTGTGTGTCTTCCCTGGGGGGGGGGGATTTACATCTGTGACCACCATGTGTGTGTGTCTTCCCTGGGGGGGAATTACATCTGTGACCACCATGTGTGTGTGTCTTCCCTGGGGGGGGGGGGGGGAATTACATCTGTGACCACCATGTGTGTCTTCCCTGGGGGGGAATTACATCTGTGACCACCATGTGTGTGTCTTCCCTGGGGGGGGGGGGGGGGGGAATTACATCTGTGACCACCATGTGTGTGTCTTCCCTGGGGGGGGGGGGGAATTACATCTGTGACCACCATGTGTTGTCTTCCCTGGGGGGGGAATTACATCTGTGACCACCATGTGTGTGTCTTCCCTGGGGGGGGGGGGGGAATTACATCTGTGACCACCATGTGTGTGTGTCTTCCCTGGGGGGGGGGGGGGAATTACATCTGTGACCACCATGTGTGTGTCTTCCCTGGGGGGGGGGGGGGGGGGAAATTACATCTGTGACCACCATGTGTGTGTCTTCCCTGGGGGGGGGGGGGGGGAATTACATCTGTGACCACCATGTGTGTGTCTTCCCTGGGGGGGGGGGGGGAATTACATCTGTGACCACCATGTGTTGTCTTCGCTGGGGGGGGAATTACATCTGTGACCACCATGTGTGTGTCTTCCCTGGGGGGGGGGGGGAATTACATCTGTGACCACCATGTGTGTGTGTCTTCCCTGAGGGGGGGGGGGGGGAATTACATCTGTGACCACCATGTGTGTGTCTTCCCTGGGGGGGGGGGGGGGGGGAGAATTACATCTGTGACCACCATGTGTGTGTCTTCCCTGGGGGGGGGGGGAATTACATCTGTGACCACCATGTGTGTGTCTTCCCTGGGGGGGGGGGGGGAATTACATCTGTGACCACCATGTGTGTGTGTCTCCCCTGGGGGGGGGGAATTACATCTGTGACCACCATGTGTGTGTCTTCCCTGGGGGGGGGGGGGATTACATCTGTGACCACCATGTGTGTGTTCCCTGGGGGGGGGGAATTACATCTGTGACCACCATGTGTTGTCTTCCCTGGGGGGGGAATTACATCTGTGACCACCATGTGTGTGTCTTCCCTGGGGGGGGGGGGAATTACATCTGTGACCACCATGTGTGTGTGTCTTCCCTGGGGGGGGGGGGGGGGGAATTACATCTGTGACCACCATGTGTGTGTCTTCCCTGGGGGGGGGGGGGGGGGAATTACATCTGTGACCACCATGTGTGTGTCTTCCCTGGGGGGGGGGGGGAATTACATCTGTGACCACCATGTGTGTGTCTTCCCTGGGGGGGGGGGGAATTACATCTGTGACCACCATGTGTTGTCTTCCCTGGGGGGGGAATTACATCTGTGACCACCATGTGTGTGTGTTCCCTGGGGGGGGGGGGGATTACATCTGTGACCACCATGTGTGTGTGTCCTCCCTGGGGGGGGGGGGGGGAATTACATCTGTGACCACCATGTGTTGTCTTCCCTGGGGGGGGGAATTACATCTGTGACCACCATGTGTGTGTCTTCCCTGGGGGGGGGGGGAATTACATCTGTGACCACCATGTGTGTGTGTCCTCCCTGGGGGGGGGGGGGGAATTACATCTGTGACCACCATGTGTGTGTCTTCCCTGGGGGGGGGGGGGGGAATTACATCTGTGACCACCATGTGTGTGTCTTCCCTGGGGGGGGGGGGGGAATTACATCTGTGACCACCATGTGTGTGTCTTCCCTGGGGGGGGGGGGGGGAATTACATCTGTGACCACCATGTGTTGTCTTCCCTGGGGGGGGGAATTACATCTGTGACCACCATGTGTGTGTCTTCCCTGGGGGGGGGGGGGGGGGGAATTACATCTGTGACCACCATGTGTGTGTGTCTTCCCTGGGGGGGGGGGGGGGAATTACATCTGTGACCACCATGTGTGTGTCTTCCCTGGGGGGGGGGGGGGGGGAATTACATCTGTGACCACCATGTGTGTGTCTTCCCTGGGGGGGGGGGGGGGGGGAATTACATCTGTGACCACCATGTGTGTGTCTTCCCTGGGGGGGGGGGGGATTACATCTGTGACCACCATGTGTTGTCTTCGCTGGGGGGGGAATTACATCTGTGACCACCATGTGTGTGTCTTCCCTGGGGGGGGGGGGAATTACATCTGTGACCACCATGTGTGTGTGTCTTCCCTGAGGGGGGGGGGGGGGAATTACATCTGTGACCACCATGTGTGTGTCTTCCCTGGGGGGGGGGGGGGGGAATTACATCTGTGACCACCATGTGTGTGTCTTCCCTGGGGGGGGGGGGAATTACATCTGTGACCACCATGTGTGTGTCTTCCCTGGGGGGGCGGGGGGGAATTACATCTGTGACCACCATGTGTGTGTGTCTCCCCTGGGGGGGGGGGGGGGGAATTACATCTGTGACCACCATGTGTGTGTCTTCCCTGGGGGGGGGGGGGATTACATCTGTGACCACCATGTGTGTGTCTTCCCTGGGGGGGGGGGGGATTTACATCTGTGACCACCATGTGTTGTCTTCCCTGGGGGGGGGGAATTACATCTGTGACCACCATGTGTGTGTCTTCCCTGGGGGGGGGGGGGGGGGAATTACATCTGTGACCACCATGTGTGTGTCTTCCCTGGGGGGGGGGGGGGAATTACATCTGTGACCACCATGTGTGTGTCTTCCCTGGGGGGGCGGGGGGGAATTACATCTGTGACCACCATGTGTGTGTGTCTCCCCTGGGGGGGGGGGGGGGGAATTACATCTGTGACCACCATGTGTGTGTCTTCCCTGGGGGGGGGGGGGATTACATCTGTGACCACCATGTGTGTGTCTTCCCTGGGGGGGGGGGATTTACATCTGTGACCACCATGTGTTGTCTTCCCTGGGGGGGGAATTACATCTGTGACCACCATGTGTGTGTCTTCCCTGGGGGGGGGGGGGAATTACATCTGTGACCACCATGTGTGTGTGTCTTCCCTGGGGGGGGGGGGGGAATTACATCTGTGACCACCATGTGTGTGTCTTCCCTGGGGGGGGGGGGGGAATTACATCTGTGACCACCATGTGTGTGTCTTCCCTGGGGGGGGGGGGGGAATTACATCTGTGACCACCATGTGTGTGTCTTCCCTGGGGGGGGGGGGGGAATTACATCTGTGACCACCATGTGTTGTCTTCCCTGGGGGGGGAATTACATCTGTGACCACCATGTGTGTGTCTTCCCTGGGGGGGGGGGGGGGGGAATTACATCTGTGACCACCATGTGTGTGTGTCTTCCCTGGGGGGGGGGGGGGGAATTACATCTGTGACCACCATGTGTGTGTCTTCCCTGGGGGGGGGGGGGGGGGAATTACATCTGTGACCACCATGTGTGTGTCTTCCCTGGGGGGGGGGGGGGGGAATTACATCTGTGACCACCATGTGTGTGTCTTCCCTGGGGGGGGGGGGGATTACATCTGTGACCACCATGTGTTGTCTTCGCTGGGGGGGGGAATTACATCTGTGACCACCATGTGTGTGTCTTCCCTGGGGGGGGGGGGAATTACATCTGTGACCACCATGTGTGTGTGTCTTCCCTGAGGGGGGGGGGGGGAATTACATCTGTGACCACCATGTGTGTGTCTTCCCTGGGGGGGGGGGGGGGGGAATTACATCTGTGACCACCATGTGTGTGTCTTCCCTGGGGGGGGGGGGGAATTACATCTGTGACCACCATGTGTGTGTCTTCCCTGGGGGGGGGGGGGGGAATTACATCTGTGACCACCATGTGTGTGCGTCTCCCCTGGGGGGGGGGGGGGGGAATTACATCTGTGACCACCATGTGTGTGTCTTCCCTGGGGGGGGGGGGGATTACATCTGTGACCACCATGTGTGTGTGTCTTCCCTGGGGGGGGGGGGATTTACATCTGTGACCACCATGTGTGTGTGTCTTCCCTGGGGGGGGAATTACATCTGTGACCACCATGTGTGTGTGTCTTCCCTGGGGGGGGGGGGGGGGAATTACATCTGTGACCACCATGTGTGTCTTCCCTGGGGGGGAATTACATCTGTGACCACCATGTGTGTGTCTTCCCTGGGGGGGGGGGGGGGGAATTACATCTGTGACCACCATGTGTGTGTCTTCCCTGGGGGGGGGGGGGGAATTACATCTGTGACCACCATGTGTGTGTCTTCCCTGGGGGGGGGGGGGAATTACATCTGTGACCACCATGTGTTGTCTTCCCTGGGGGGGAATTACATCTGTGACCACCATGTGTGTGTCTTCCCTGGGGGGGGGGGGGGGAATTACATCTGTGACCACCATGTGTGTGTGTCTTCCCTGGGGGGGGGGGGGGAATTACATCTGTGACCACCATGTGTGTGTCTTCCCTGGGGGGGGGGGGGGGGGGAAATTACATCTGTGACCACCATGTGTGTGTCTTCCCTGGGGGGGGGGGGGGGGAATTACATCTGTGACCACCATGTGTGTGTCTTCCCTGGGGGGGGGGGGAATTACATCTGTGACCACCATGTGTTGTCTTCGCTGGGGGGGGAATTACATCTGTGACCACCATGTGTGTGTCTTCCCTGGGGGGGGGGGGGAATTACATCTGTGACCACCATGTGTGTGTGTCTTCCCTGAGGGGGGGGGGGGGGGAATTACATCTGTGACCACCATGTGTGTGTCTTCCCTGGGGGGGGGGGGGGGGGAGAATTACATCTGTGACCACCATGTGTGTGTCTTCCCTGGGGGGGGGGGGGAATTACATCTGTGACCACCATGTGTGTGTCTTCCCTGGGGGGGGGGGGGGAATTACATCTGTGACCACCATGTGTGTGTGTCTCCCCTGGGGGGGGGGGGGGGGGGAATTACATCTGTGACCACCATGTGTGTGTCTTCCCTGGGGGGGGGGGGGATTACATCTGTGACCACCATGTGTGTGTTCCCTGGGGGGGGGAATTACATCTGTGACCACCATGTGTTGTCTTCCCTGGGGGGGGAATTACATCTGTGACCACCATGTGTGTGTCTTCCCTGGGGGGGGGGGGGAATTACATCTGTGACCACCATGTGTGTGTGTCTTCCCTGGGGGGGGGGGGGGGGGATTACATCTGTGACCACCATGTGTGTGTCTTCCCTGGGGGGGGGGGGGGGGGGAATTACATCTGTGACCACCATGTGTGTGTCTTCCCTGGGGGGGGGGGGAATTACATCTGTGACCACCATGTGTGTGTCTTCCCTGGGGGGGGGGGGAATTACATCTGTGACCACCATGTGTTGTCTTCCCTGGGGGGGGAATTACATCTGTGACCACCATGTGTGTGTGTTCCCTGGGGGGGGGGGGGGGGGGGGGGGAATTACATCTGTGACCACCATGTGTTGTCTTCCCTGGGGGGGGAATTACATCTGTGACCACCATGTGTGTGTCTTCCCTGGGGGGGGGGGGGGAATTACATCTGTGACCACCATGTGTGTGTGTCCTCCCTGGGGGGGGGGGGGGGAATTACATCTGTGACCACCATGTGTGTGTCTTCCCTGGGGGGGGGGGGGGGAATTACATCTGTGACCACCATGTGTGTGTCTTCCCTGGGGGGGGGGGGGAATTACATCTGTGACCACCATGTGTGTGTCTTCCCTGGGGGGGGGGGGGAATTACATCTGTGACCACCATGTGTTGTCTTCCCTGGGGGGGGAATTACATCTGTGACCACCATGTGTGTGTCTTCCCTGGGGGGGGGGGGGGGGGAATTACATCTGTGACCACCATGTGTGTGTGTCTTCCCTGGGGGGGGGGGGGGGGAATTACATCTGTGACCACCATGTGTGTGTCTTCCCTGGGGGGGGGGGGGGGGGGAATTACATCTGTGACCACCATGTGTGTGTCTTCCCTGGGGGGGGGGGGGGGGAATTACATCTGTGACCACCATGTGTGTGTCTTCCCTGGGGGGGGGGGGGGATTACATCTGTGACCACCATGTGTTGTCTTCGCTGGGGGGGGAATTACATCTGTGACCACCATGTGTGTGTCTTCCCTGGGGGGGGGGGAATTACATCTGTGACCACCATGTGTGTGTGTCTTCCCTGAGGGGGGGGGGGGGGAATTACATCTGTGACCACCATGTGTGTGTCTTCCCTGGGGGGGGGGGGGGGGAATTACATCTGTGACCACCATGTGTGTGTCTTCCCTGGGGGGGGGGGGAATTACATCTGTGACCACCATGTGTGTGTCTTCCCTGGGGGGGCGGGGGGGAATTACATCTGTGACCACCATGTGTGTGTGTCTCCCCTGGGGGGGGGGGGGGGGGAATTACATCTGTGACCACCATGTGTGTGTCTTCCCTGGGGGGGGGGGGGATTACATCTGTGACCACCATGTGTGTGTCTTCCCTGGGGGGGGGGGATTTACATCTGTGACCACCATGTGTGTGTGTCTTCCCTGGGGGGGAATTACATCTGTGACCACCATGTGTGTGTGTGTCTTCCCTGGGGGGGGGGGGGGAATTACATATGTGACCACCATGTGTGTCTTCCCTGGGGGGGGAATTACATCTGTGACCACCATGTGTGTGTCTTCCCTGGGGGGGGGGGGGGGAATTACATCTGTGACCACCATGTGTGTGTCTTCCCTGGGGGGGGGGGGGGAATTACATCTGTGACCACCATGTGTGTGTCTTCCCTGGGGGGGGAATTACATCTGTGACCACCATGTGTGTGTCTTCCCTGGGGGGGGGGGGGGAATTACATCTGTGACCACCATGTGTGTGTGTCTTCCCTGGGGGGGGGGGGGGAATTACATCTGTGACCACCATGTGTGTGTCTTCCCTGGGGGGGGGGGGGGGGGAAATTACATCTGTGACCACCATGTGTGTGTCTTCCCTGGGGGGGGGGGGGGGAATTACATCTGTGACCACCATGTGTGTGTCTTCCCTGGGGGGGGGGGGAATTACATCTGTGACCACCATGTGTTGTCTTCGCTGGGGGGGGGAATTACATCTGTGACCACCATGTGTGTGTCTTCCCTGGGGGGGGGGGGAATTACATCTGTGACCACCATGTGTGTGTGTCTTCCCTGAGGGGGGGGGGGGGGAATTACATCTGTGACCACCATGTGTGTGTCTTCCCTGGGGGGGGGGGGGGGGGGGAATTACATCTGTGACCACCATGTGTGTGTCTTCCCTGGGGGGGGGGGGAATTACATCTGTGACCACCATGTGTGTGTCTTCCCTGGGGGGGGGGGGGGGGGGAATTACATCTGTGACCACCATGTGTGTGTGTCTCCCCTGGGGGGGGGGGGGGGGGGGAATTACATCTGTGACCACCATGTGTGTGTCTTCCCTGGGGGGGGGGGGATTACATCTGTGACCACCATGTGTGTGTCTTCCCTGGGGGGGGGGGATTTACATCTGTGACCACCATGTGTGTGTGTCTTCCCTGGGGGGGAATTACATCTGTGACCACCATGTGTGTGTGTCTTCCCTGGGGGGGGGGGGGGGGGAATTACATCTGTGACCACCATGTGTGTCTTCCCTGGGGGGGAATTACATCTGTGACCACCATGTGTGTGTCTTCCCTGGGGGGGGGGGGGGAATTACATCTGTGACCACCATGTGTGTCTTCCCTGGGGGGGAATTACATCTGTGACCACCATGTGTGTGTCTTCCCTGGGGGGGGGGGAATTACATCTGTGACCACCATGTGTTGTCTTCCCTGGGGGGGATTACATCTGTGAGGTGGACTTCAAAAAGTTGAGATTTGAGTAGAATTCTTCCTCCCACCCTATCTGGGAAACATATGTTTACATTGTCAAAGCAAGTGAAATAGATAACCAAAGAGAAATAAACAATACACATTAACAGTAAACATTACACTTACAAAAGTTCCCAAAAAATAAAGACATTTCAAATGTCATAATAGTTAAATAGTTAAAGTACAAAAAAGGAAGTTAAATAAACATAAATAGTTAAATAAAGTTAAATTAACATAAATATGGGTTGTATTTATAATGGTGTTTGTTCTTCACTGGCTACCCTTTGTGTGTCTTCTTTAATCTAACTCCAAAACCCTACTTTTAAAAAACACTATTCTATCGGGCTGTTGTTCAAACTGTATTCCTTTTTAGTCGACAATTTCATAGGATAAAATCACACATGAAAACGCAACTCAAAAATGCCAGTTCAGTTGTGTTGAGGCGAGTTGACAGCTCAGCTGATTGGGTGGTAGATAGTTGCATTCTATCCCCTTACCGCACACACACACACACACACACACACACACACACACACACACACACACACACACACACACACACACACACACACACACACACACACACACACACACACACACACACACACACACACACCTCTATTCTACTTATATAGGTTGGTTAACAAACACACTAGTCAGCAGAAGATAAAAGTATTTTCCACAGACAGACAGAAATGGAACATTCCAGCACATTTCCGCAGGCGTTCTCAGTGAATCTCTCCCAACTTCAAAACACACATATGATCTCCTGGGAACCCTGTGTTGTGTGTTATGTCTGTTATACATATAGCTATGCAGACAGGGTCCAATGTGTTGTGTGTTATTTTGCAGACATAAGGGTTGGGTTGACATGCGTGTTATTTTGCAGATGGACATTTACATGGAAAAAGAGCCATGAGCACCAACATGTAAAGTTCATAAGAGCACATCAAAAATAGGATGTCAAATGAAAGTTAAGAGTCTATATTATTTTATTTTTTAATTTATTTTTTAGAAATGAAGGCATAGATAAATGTTTCATTCATTTTCCATCTTAAAAATTAGGCAGTCATTGCCTTCAGAAAGTAATCACACCCCTTGACATTTCCCACATTTAGTTGTGTTACAGTCTGAATTTACACACAATACCCCATAATGTCAAAATGATTTATAACCACAGAGATTTACTGCAAGTCGCAAAGTAAACAGGAGCTGCCACCACTATTCCAGTACCATTTCAACATCACCAAATCACCTCTGCTTAGTCTAATACAGCGACAACTAAAAGATAACCAAAAAACTATTTAGTCCAATCAACGTAAGCTACATAGGATGTGGCTGTCCATGATACTGATTTCTGCGTGCAAGTAGAAAAAAAAACATGTTGACTCACCCTACTTATTGAGAAACGCCATCTTCTTCTTTCATGTTGCCTAAACGATCTATGACTCTTGTCATAAAGTACACACTTTAGTTTTTTGCTGTCCTAGGCTACCTGGCTAAAATGCTTGTTCGCTAGCGTAACTTCCTTTTATGTGCAACGATGCGCCAGGCCAGCTAGATAACATTAGCCCAACGTTATTACATCTAGCTACATACTGAACGTCCATCTTCTCAGGCCAGGAGCACAACAATGTATGAATTACTGGTTGGATCAGAATCACAGTTATAATCATTGGCCAGTAAGGAGGCAAACCACAAGTCCCTGTCTTCATCCATGGCTAATTTAGGAAAGGGTCAATTTTTTTTTGCTAGTTAGCCACCGGAGAACAATGACAACGAGATGCAACAATTCAAGTTGTTTTCTGTCAATGATGTTTGGTTTCTGATGTGATGGTTTCTGATGTTTTTGATGGGCCAGGACTGTTCACAGCTGAGCTCACTCAGTTTAGCTCAAAGCTGATTGGCTATTATTATTATTTATTTTTTTATCCAAATACTTGCTGGCTTCCCTTGCATTCAATAGAACGGGCGACAACAATGTCATACTCTTTTTGACCAGACAACATCGGATAGATGGGCTACACCTACTGAGAAAGAGCGGGAGCTGTTTCGTTCCGCTCTGATGTTTTCTCCGGTAACATACATTCAGCCTCTTGTGAATTGAAAGGACATTTCTGAAACACACAGAGATGAAAGATAGATGTTTTTTGTATAATATACACTACTGTTCAAAAGTTTGGGGTCACTTAGAAATGTCCTTGTTTTTGAAAGAAAATCTCATTTTTTGTCTATTAAAATAACATCAAATTGATCAGAAATACAGTGTAGACATTGTTAATGTTGTAAATGACTATTGTAGCTGGAAACAGCTGATTCTTTTATGGAATATCTACATAGGCGTACAAAGGCCCATTATCAGCAACCATCACTCCTGTATTTCAATGGCACGTTGTGTTAGCTAATCCAAGATTATCCTTTTGAAAGCCTAATTGATCATTAGAAAACCATTTTGCAATTATGTTAACACAGCTGAAAACTGTCATTCTGATTAAAGAAGCATAAAACTGGCCTTCGTTAGACTAGTTGAGTATCTGGAGCATCAGCATTTGTGGGTTCGATTACAGGCTCAAAATGGCCAGAAACAAAGACATGTCTGCTGAAACTCGTCAGTCTATTCTTGTTCTGAGAAATGAAGGCTATTCCATGCGATAAATTGCCAAGAAACTGAAGATCTTGTACAACGCAGTGTACTACTCCCTTCACAGAACAGCGCAAACTGGCTCTAACCAGAATAGAAAGAGTGGGAGGCCCCGGTGCACAACGGAGCAAGAGGACAAGTACATTAGAATGTCTAGTTTGAGAAACGGACACCTCACAAGTCCTCAACTGGCAGCTTCATTAAATAGTACCCGCAAAACATCAGTCTCAACGTCAAAAGCGAAGAGCGTCTCCGGGATGCTGGCCTGTGTTCTTTTGCCCATCTTAATCTTCTATTTTTATTGGCCATTCTGAGATATGGCTTTTTCTTTGCAACTCTGCCTAGAAGGCCAGCATACCAGAGTCGCCTCTTCACTGTTGACGTTGAGACTGGTGTCCAATCTACACACAATACCCCATAATGACAAAGCAAAAACAGGTTTTTAGATTTTTTGCAAATTTATAAAATATGAATAACTGAAATATCACATTTACTCAGCACTTTGTTGAAGCACCTTTGGCAGCGATTACAGTATCGGGTCTTCTTTGTTACGAGGTTACAAGCTTGGCACACCTGTATTTGGAGAGTTTCTCCCATTCCTCTCTGCAGATCCTCTCAAGCTCTGTCAGGTTGAATGAGGAGCGTTGCTGCACAGCTATTTTCAGGTCTCTGCAGAGATCCTTGATCGGGTTAAAGTTCAGGCTCTGGCTGGGACATTCAGAGACTTGTCCCGAAGGCACTCCTGTGTTGTATTAGATCTGTGCTTAGGGTCGCTATCCTGTTGGAAGGTGAACCTTCGCCCCAGTTTGAGGTCCTGAACGCTCTGGAGAAGGTTTTCATCAAGGATCTCTCTGTACTTTGCTCCGTTCATCTTTTCCTAGATCCTGACTAGTCTCCCAGTCCCTGCCGCTGAAAAACATCCCCACAGCATGCTGCCACCACCATGCTTCACCGTAGGGATGGTGCCAGGTTTCCACCAGAAATTATGCTTGCCATTCAGACTAAAGAGTTAAATATTGGTTTCATCAGACCAGAGAATCTTGTTTCTCATAGTCGGAGTGGCTTCTGTCAGGCCACTCTACCATAAAGACCTGATTGGTGGAGTGCTACAGAGATGGTTGTTCTTCTGGAAGGTTCTTCCATCTCCATAGAGAAATTCTGGAGCTCTGTCAGAGTGACCACCGAGTTCTTGGTCACTTCCCTGACCAATGCCCTTCTCCGCTTTCTTCCATTTAAGAATGATGGTGGCCACTGTGTTCTTGAGGACCTTCAATGCTGCGGAAATGTTTTGGTGTCCTTCCTCAGATCTGTTCCTCGACACAATCCTGTCTCGGAGCTCTACGGACAATTCCTTCGACATCATGGCTTGGTTTTTGCTCTGACATGCACTGTCAACTGTGGGACCTTATATAGACAGGTGTGTGCCTTTCCAAATCATGTCCAATCAATGGAATTTACCACAGGTGGACTCTAATCAAGTTGTAGAAACATCTCAAGAATGATCAATGCAAACAGGATGTACCGGAGTTCACTTTCGAGTCTAAGAGCAAAGAGTCTGAATACTTATGTAAATAATAAAATATATATTTTTTTATACATTTGCAAACATTTCTAAAAACCTGTTTTCGCTTGTTATTATGGGGTATTGTGTGTAGATTGATAACAAAAACAATTAAAATTATTTTAGAATGAGGCTGTAACGTAACAAAATGTTGAAAACGTCAAGAGGTATGAATACTTTCTGAATGCACTGTAGGTTTAACCCTGAGAACTGGACAATCTCCCTCTGCTGTGTTCTGTTGCTCTCTATCCCCTCTCCCCCTCTATCTATCCCCTCCCTCCGTCCCTCTATCTATCCCCTCCATGCCTCTGTCTCCCCCCCCCCCCTCCCTCCGTCCCTCTCTGTCCCCCTCCCTCTCTATCTATCCCCCTCCCTCCGGCCCTCTCTGTCCCCCTCTATCTATCCCCTCCATGCCTGTCTCCCTCACCCCCCTCCCCCTCTATCTATCTACCCCCCCCCCCCCCCCCTATCTATCCCCTCCATGCCGCTCTGTCTCCCTCACCCCCCCCCCTCCTCTTGGTCAGTCTATCTGTTGTTTGTAATCAGAGGTACTGAGTAGACTGAGGATCAGTATGCTGATCTTTGTTTAAGGTTTCAGGGGCTGCCAGCCGTCAATCAGCGGCTGTGTGACGTCACCGACTGGGGCTTTTGCTTAAATACCCTTACAGCAGTGCTGTTAGGACTGTAGCACCAGGCAGCATCCTAGTGGACTGGGACACCACGGACTGACTGACAAATTGAAACCCGACCGCCAATGAAAATTACAATCTGTTTTTGTATTAGCAATGCGCAATGACTTTTAAAAATTCACAGATTTAAAAATCCCTATCCTAACATTTTCCTCTTACTTGGTGGTCGAAAGGATGGCTGACATTAATTTAAATACATTATCCCATTTAATTTAAATACATTATCCCATTCAATTTAAATACATTATCCCATTTTGTGAGAAAAGGGTGCCTCCCGGGTGGCGCAGTGGTCTAGGGCACTGCATCGCAGTGCTAGCTGCGCCACCAGAGTCTCTGGGTTCGCGCCCAGGCTGGGCTGGGTTCGCGCCCAGGCTCTGTCGCAGCCGGCCGCAACCGGGAGGTCTGTGGGGCGACGCACAATTGGCATAGCGTCGTCCGGGTTAGGGAGGGTTTGGCCGGTAGGGATATCCTTGTCTCAGTATGTAAAATGTAATGAAATGTAAAAAAAAATATGCAATAAAATGTATGCACTCTACTGTAAGTCGCTCTGGATAAGAGCGTCTGCTAAATGACTAAACATGTTTAAAAAAATCTCACATAGCTGATCAGTACACCCCTTGTGGTTGAATATATATGTATCTATTGTAGGATCTAGGATACAACAATGAATAATGTGGAACAAAGAAATACAAATCAAAGGATCCCTTATAACTTACAATAATGAACACCTTGGGAATCAGCTGTGAAAACCAACCTGGCAATATGTAAGACTTTAAATACATAAAACTTTGATTGTTTTTGGTAACAGTTGTGTAATTCATTTATTTTTTCACCAATTTTTTTTTTGTACACTCACATGGCAATCAAACATTATGTGCCCAGTATGATAGAGCAAAATATTATTCTTAGCAGATAATGTCAACAACACTAGCTGTATGGTGGTTGGTAATAGAGGACATTAGGTGGATCCACATCTGGGTGTTGGGCACAACCCCCTGGGTCCTGGAGAACAGAAGAAGAGTTAAAAGGGAACATGGTAGGAGACAGACGTAAACACACAGGTAAACACACTTTACTGTGAGAAAATTTGATGGATTAGTGCAATGTTATAAAATGGGAGATATACACTTTTGGAAGGTATAACCTCAACTCAAGCTGGTCCCCCTCCGACTCAGAGCACAGAGAATCAGACTGATCTAAACTCACACTGGCTCTGGTAGATGGGATACCTCCTGGGGGGCTCAGACAGTCGATGGTCCTGAAGTCATTTGGAGGTACATTTTTATAAGCTCAGCATATCTACCATTTCTTGCTTTTCTCAAAATGTCAACCAAAGCTTAACATAGTTTGTCTCACGGGCTTTCGCCGAAGGGTGTCAGTGCTTTCAGTGGTTGATTATCCCACCTGGAGAAGATCGGTGGCTTCCAAAGAGGTAACTCTAGGAAGACAAATAGAAAAATATCACTGTTCAGGGGAAACTAAAACTAGCGTCAGGTTATTTTGTGTACAAATGCAAATGGTTATCATCTGAGATTTTATATTCACTTTAACAGATGGTGACCCCAGCTAGGAGTGAAAGAGCAGCGAGGTCTCGCCTTCCTTTAGTTCTTCTTCCAAACCAAGTATTTCGCCCGGATGTCGTAGCACTTAGTCCCCTTTTTTGATTCTGCTCCGGTAGATCTCCTTCCGTTTCTCCTGCGCCGTGTCCATCCATGTTCAGTCTCACCTTGATTGATAACAGGAATAAAATGCAATTATATTTCATATTACAATTACCTATCAAATACATGACCATGTCCACCATCGCCTTGGAGGTGGCCACGCCAGTCTCATCCTTGATGTGTATCACACAAAAATAACATCTATTTTTGATTCTGTTAGAGTTTTTTTTTACTCTGAGAATTAGAACATTTTACATTTACATACAGAACCTACGGACATTATGAAAGCTTAACCGATGGTATTCTTCCCAGAGGATCAATACAGCTGCTTTCAGACAAAACATGTTTCCACAAGTATATACACTCCAGTTTAGACACTCCTCCTTCTCTCCGATCCTTCCATCTTGTTGTTCGACAGGAAGACAAAGTAATAAACCCTCATTTCTCCCTTAAAGGGGGGAGGGGGGGGGGGGGGGTCTGACCTCACCTCAACCCCTCATTTGCCTAATCCACAGATGTCCATCCGCTTCCCCTATAGCACTCCTGTGACTTCCACCCGTCAACCCAGCACATTCCACCGCCATCTGCCTCCTACAGATAACCGTTAACATCTGATGTAAAAAAAACAGTCTCTATCACTCCTCAGATACTATACTGCTGAGTAAAACAACGTTCCAAGTTTAACCCAGAATCTAACAGTTCAAAAGCACCCTATTTTAAAATGGTTTTTTTACAGAAGGGAATTGAGAGTTAAGCACGTACTCTTCCTGTACTGACCTTAATTGGGTATTGCCTCCATCCACTTGGTAAAGTTGATCGGTCGCCGTCAGACACCAGCTGTTGCCATTCCTGGATTTAGTGAATGAGGTCAACCCCTAACATTTTAAAGTGTTAGAGAGAAGATTATTTTGTTACACACATCTCTGTGTCATACAGTATTGCACATTTTCATATTTGTAAGGATACTGAAACTCACTCACTCACTCACTCACTCACCTCACTCACTCACTCACCTCACTCACTCACCTCACTCACTCACCTCACTCACCTCACTCACTCACCTCACTCACCTCACTCACTCACCTCACTCACTCACCTCACTCACCTCACTCACCTCACTCACCTCACTCACTCACCTCACTCACCTCACTCACTCACCTCACTCACTCACCTACTCACTCACCTCACTCACTCACCTCACTCACTCACCTCACTCACTCACCTCACTCACTCACCTCACTCACTCACCTCACTCACTCACCTCACTCACTCACCTCACTCACTCACCTCACTCACTCACCTCACTCACTCACCTCACTCACTCACCTCACTCACTCACTCACCTCACTCACTCACCTCACTCACTCACTCACCTCACTCACTCACCTCACTCACTCACCTCACTCACTCACCTCACTCACTCACCTCACTCACTCACCTTACTCACTCACCTCACTCACTCACCTCACTCACTCACCTCACGAATATTTAACTCTGCTGTGGTCAAATAAAGTAGCCATCACAAAAACAACTTGTCAGGGGCAAAATGTGAATTGGAACACTTACCGATCATGTGCCCTGGTGACCCCTGGTTTGATCCAATTCCATTTACTCCATTCCAGACATTATTATGAGCCGTCCTCCCACTGAACTATATGTATAGCTAGCGACATGTAGATGACCAGCTAGCGAGATGGAAAATGGTTGCACATCGTTAAATCCGTCCAGTTATCTAAATAGAACTGCTTAACGTTGCGCCTCTTGTCGAGATCAGCGGTGCTTTCATTGTACTTCGTCTGGTTGGAAAGTTAAAAGAAAATCTCTGAGGGATGCCATTGAAGTGCAAGATATATACAAACAGAAAGCTACAATATCAGTTACAGTAGCTAGCTAGCTAACGTTAGCTAAATAAAATTGTCTGGCTAGCTAGCTGGCTGGATACTGTGGCTAGCTAGCTGGCTGGATACTGTGGCTAGCTAGCTGACCAGACAGGCTGAGGTAAATAAGTACAGTAGCTAGCAATGTCAATCTATATACAGCCTACATGATTTCTTCCTATTTAACAAATGTTCTTATATAAAGACCAATATATGGTACCGTTAAAGAGTGTTCTCTTTCCAGTCTTTTTGGTCCTCTGAAGCAGCAGGTCGTCAGCAGGTTGTCATCCTCAAAAACACCATCCTTGGAGAGCAATTCTGAGGTAATAATTTTGCGCGGACTGAGCGAGCGCTTATGAGGTGAAATAGATCCAAGCAACCAGCATAGCAACGGACGCTTTGGTTCATCACGTAATCCGGTCAGAATTTTGCAAGTTCTAGCAACAGCCCTAGCAACAGAAGCTAGAACTCATCGAATCCCATTGTGACACTTTTTGGCAGGGGGAGACTATTTGGCATGACAGGCCCTGGTCAAAGGTAGTTCACTATATAGAGAATAGGGTGCCATTTGGAACACTAGATGGAGAATAGGGTGCCATTTGGAACACTAGATGGAGAATAGGGTGCCATTTGGAACACTAGATGGAGAATAGGGTGCCATTTGGAACATACCTTACATGAACATCTGGCTAAGGTCATGAGAATACAACAACATGTAGAGGTGCATTACACATGACACCTTATTCTGTAGGGGCCCTGGTCAAAACTAGTGCACTATATAAGATACCTTTTGGGACACGTCCATCATCTAATTTCAGATCAAATCTGTTATATAGTCTAGATTGTTTTGTTTTTGTTCCAAACACCAGGTGGTCAATTGATATTGATATTCCACCCTGAAACGATATAATTGTATGAAATTTATTAGAATCATAAAACTATAATCTGATGATGTGTGAAGTTTTAGTCAGAATTAGAACAAGGACCGTTTGTTCCTTTTTAGTATGTAAGCAGGGTGCAAGTGTGAAACAAATGATAAGAGGAGCTATCGACAGACAAGTTGTACTACTGTGTTCCTTACAGGACATTCTGTTTCCACCCGAGGAGGGGAGAAACTGTTAGGCTGGCAGAAAATGATGAAACATGTTGCAGATTAATGAAACAATGTATCTGTGTAGTGGAAAAACACCGACTGTCTGAGCAAGGCTGTAGCTTAAGATTTGAACTTGTTTGTGTGTGTGTGTTATAAAGACTGTGTTTGTATTGTGGACGGCAGAACGTTCTCGTGAATAAACTGTACTAGCCTTTATGTATAAGCTGAGTCTTTGACTAATTATTATTATACCCATGGTCTTACAAACCTCGGGGATTGATTGATGGTCAAAGCTATTGACTGATAGTTATTATCATTGGGATTGAAAATTCTCCTGACAACAATAGGACAGACAGACAGACAGGTGTTCTATTGGACAGACAGACAGACAGGTGTTCTATTGGACAGACAGACAGACAGGTGTTCTATTGGACAGACAGACAGACAGGTGTTCTATTGGACAGACAGACAGACAGGTGTTCTATTGGACAGACAGACAGACAGGTGTTCTATTGGACAGACAGACAGACAGGTGTTCTATTGGACAGACAGACAGACAGGTGTTCTATTGGACAGACAGACAGACAGGTGTTCTATTGGACAGACAGACAGACAGGTGTTCTATTGGACAGACAGACAGACAGGTGTTCTATTGGACAGACAGACAGACAGGTGTTCTATTGGACAGACAGACAGACAGGTGTTCTATTGGACAGACAGACAGACAGGTGTTCTATTGGACAGACAGACAGACAGGTGTTCTATTGGACAGACAGACAGACAGGTGTTCTATTGGACAGACAGACAGACAGGTGTTCTATTGGACAGACAGACAGACAGGTGTTCTATTGGACAGACAGACAGACAGGTGTTCTATTGGACAGACAGACAGACAGGTGTTCTATTGGACAGACAGACAGACAGGTGTTCTATTGGACAGACAGACAGACAGGTGTTCTATTGGACAGACAGACAGACAGGTGTTCTATTGGACAGACAGACAGACAGGTGTTCTATTGGACAGACAGACAGACAGGTGTTCTATTGGACAGACAGACAGACAGGTGTTCTATTGGACAGACAGACAGACAGGTGTTCTATTGGACAGACAGACAGGTGTTCTATTGGACAGACAGACAGGTGTTCTATTGGACAGACAGACAGGTGTTCTATTGGACAGACAGACAGGTGTTCTATTGGACAGACAGACAGGTGTTCTATTGGACAGACAGACAGGTGTTCTATTGGACAGACAGACAGGTGTTCTATTGGACAGACAGACAGGTGTTCTATTGGACAGACAGACAGGTGTTCTATTGGACAGACAGACAGGTGTTCTATTGGACAGACAGACAGGTGTTCTATTGGACAGACAGACAGGTGTTCTATTGGACAGACAGACAGGTGTTCTATTGGACAGACAGACAGGTGTTCTATTGGACAGACAGACAGGTGTTCTATTGGACAGACAGACAGGTGTTCTATTGGACAGACAGACAGGTGTTCTATTGGACAGACAGACAGGTGTTCTATTGGACAGACAGACAGGTGGTCTATTGGACAGACAGACAGGTGGTCTATTGGACAGACAGACAGGTGGTCTATTGGACAGACAGACAGGTGTTCTATTGGACAGACAGACAGGTGTTCTATTGGACAGACAGACAGGTGTTCTATTGGACAGACAGACAGGTGTTCTATTGGACAGACAGACAGGTGTTCTATTGGTCAGACAGACAGGTGTTCTATTGGACAGACAGACAGTTGGTCTATTGGACAGACAGGTGTTCTATTGGACAGACAGACAGGTGTTCTATTGGTCAGACAGACAGGTGTTCTATTGGTCAGACAGACAGGTGTTCTATTGGTCAGACAGACAGGTGTTCTATTGGTCAGACAGACAGGTGTTCTATTGGACAGACAGACAGTTGGTCTATTGGACAGACAGGCAGGTGGTCTATTGGACAGACAGGCAGGTGTTCTATTGGACAGACAGACAGGTGTTCTATTGGACAGACAGACAGGTGTTCTATTGGACAGACAGACAGGTGTTCTATTGGACAGACAGACAGGTGTTCTATTGGACAGACAGACAGGTGTTCTATTGGACAGACAGACAGTTGGTCTATTGGACAGACAGACAGGTGTTCTATTGGACAGACAGACAGGTGTTCTATTGGACAGACAGACAGGTGTTCTATTGGTCAGACAGACAGGTGTTCTATTGGACAGACAGACAGGTGTTCTATTGGACAGACAGACAGTTGGTCTATTGGACAAACAGGCAGGTGGTCTATTGGACAGACAGACAGGTGGTCTATTGGACAGACAGACAGGTGTTCTATTGGACAGACAGACAGGTGGTCTATTGGACAGACAGACAGGTGGTCTATTGGACAGACAGACAGGTGGTCTATTGGACAGACAGACAGGTGTTCTATTGGACAGACAGACAGGTGTTCTATTGGACAGACAGACAGGTGTTCTATTGGACAGACAGACAGGTGTTCTATTGGACAGACAGACAGGTGTTCTATTGGACAGACAGACAGGTGTTCTATTGGTCAGACAGACAGGTGTTCTATTGGACAGACAGACAGGTGGTCTATTGGACAGACAGACAGGTGGTCTATTGGACAGACAGACAGGTGTTCTATTGGACAGACAGACAGGTGTTCTATTGGACAGACAGACAGGTGTTCTATTGGACAGACAGACAGGTGGTCTATTGGACAGACAGACAGGTGGTCTATTGGACAGACAGGTGTTCTATTGGACAGACAGACAGGTGTTCTATTGGACAGACAGACAGGTGTTCTATTGGATAGACAGACAGGTGTTCTATTGGACAGACAGACAGACAGTTGGTCTATTGGACAGACAGACAGGTGGTCTATTGGACAGACAGGCAGGTGGTCTATTGGACAGACAGGCAGGTGTTCTATTGGACAGACAGACAGGTGTTCTATTGGACAGACAGACAGGTGGTCTATTGGACAGACAGACAGACAGGTGGTCTATTGGACAGACAGACAGGCCTTTATTTGGAGAAAAACGGACCATGTACGTTATCGGTCCTGAAATGGCTGTTAGCAGATAGACATTATGCAGGCTAGAGGCTGAGACTGTGTTTATACAGGACTCCATTCATATGGCTCTGGAGACAGACAGCCTGGGAAGAGAGGGGGGGTAGAGCAGAGGTCAGAGGACAGTCAACACTGGTCAGGATAAACACACCACCCCCAACCCACAGTCCCGGCCCCACCCCCCACCCCCCACCCCCAACCCACAGTTCCGGCCCCACCCCCAACCCACAGTCCCGGCCCCACCCCCAACCCACAGTCCCGGTCCCACCCCCAGTCCCGGCCCCACCCCCACCCCAACACACAGTCCCGGCCCCACCCCCAACACACAGTCCCGGCCCCACCCCCAACACACAGTCCCGGCCCCACCCCCAACACACAGTCCCGGCCCCACCCCCAACACACAGTCCCGGCCCCACCCCCAACACACAGTCCCGGCCCCACCCCCAACACACAGTCCCGGCCCCACCCCCAACACACAGTCCCGGCCCCACCCCCAACACACAGTCCCGGCCCCACCCCCAACACACAGTCCCGGCCCCACCCCCAACACACAGTCCTGGCTGGTCATGCTACTTTTACAGTGTGACATCATCGTCCTGTAGGGAGTGGTTTGTTTCAGTTCCTCGTTATAAGCCTAGCTAAGACCATTTTCAGATGTGAAAGTTTCACAAGACAGAATAACAAGCCCTTCCTCTGTCCCCCACAGACTGATGATGTCATTCAGATTCCAGCGTAGGGCTTGTTCTCACAGAGCAGCCTCTGCTGTGGTCTGTGTGTGTGTTCATCTCGGTCTCACCTGTCTTGTATGAGCAACAACATATTTCATTTTACCAGGCAGGTCAATTAAGAACAAATTTGTTATTTACAAAAACAGCTTGCTTTGGCTACTAGCCCTCTGGCTACCCCAACCCACAGTCCCGGCCCCACCCCCAAACCACAGTCCCGGCCCCACCCCCAACCCTGGCCCCAACACACAGTCCTGGCCCCAACACACAGTCCTGGCCCCAACACACAGTCCTGGCCCCAGTGAACGACGGTCGACGGTCTCAAACAGCGTTAAGCTACTAGCGTCGACGGTCTCAAACAGCGTTAAGCTACTAGCGTCGACGGTCTCAAAAAGCGTTAAGCTACTAGCGTCGACGGTCTCAAACAGCGTTAAGCTACTAGCGTCGACAGTCTCAAACAGCGTTAAGCTACTAGCGTCGAGTCTCAATAAGCGTTAAGCTACTAGCGTCGACAGTCTCAAACAGCGTTAAGCTACTAGCGTCGACAGTCTCAAACAGCGTTAAGCTACTAGCGTCGACAGTCTCAATAAGCATTAAGCTACTAGCGTCGACAGTCTCAATAAGCATTAAGATACTAGCATCGACAGTGTCAAACATTAAGCTACTAGCATCGACAGTGTCAAACATTAAGCTACTAGCATCGACAGTGTCAAACATTAAGCTACTAGCATCGACAGTGTCAAACATTAAGCTACTAGCATCGACAGTGTCAAACATTAAGCTACTAGCGTCGACAGTGTCAAACATTAAGCTACTAGCGTCGACAGTGTCAAACATTAAGCTACTAGCATCGACAGTCTCAATAAGCATTAAGCTACTAGCATCGACAGTGTCAAACATTAAGCTACTAGCGTCGACAGTCTCAATAAGCATTAAGCTACTAGCATCGACAGTGTCAAACATTAAGCTACTAGCATCGACAGTGTCAAACATTAAGCTACTAGCGTCGACAGTCTCAATAAGCATTAAGCTACTAGCATCGACAGTGTCAAACATTAAGCTACTAGCATCGACAGTGTCAAACATTAAGCTACTAGCATCGACAGTGTCAAACATTAAGCTACTAGCATCGACAGTGTCAAACATTAAGCTACTAGCATCGACAGTGTGACAAGCACAAAGGTAACGTATGGAACATGGTTCAGGCCAGAGTAACTTGCTGAATTGATTTCAAAGCCTGCTGTGTTTGTTGTCGCTGTTCTACCATAGTGAGATTGACATCATGTTGTGTGTGTGTGTGTTGACTCTATACATGCAGGTTAACAACCACACTGGTGACCCAGTTGGTCGACTAACAACATGCAGCAAAAGTTCAATCGAGTTTAGAAATGAACATTAAAAGAAAAATAATTCACTATTTTAGAAAAAAAAGCCCATAAAAAATCTTTGCAAGGTAAAGAAAAAAATTACATTTCTTAACTTAAAATCAGGAATATGATATTTTACTGAATGAAGAGAGCCAACAACTACAGGTTAAACTCACATAAAGCTTAATACTTAATGGTTACTAAACCTGGTAAACATCTAACAGCCCTCACATAAAGCTTACTACTTATTGGTTACTAAACATCTAACAGCCCTCACATAAAGCTTAATACTTATTGGTTACTAAACATCTAACAGCCCTCACATAAAGCTTAATACTTAATGGTTACTAAACCTGGTAAACATCTAAACAGCCCTCACATAAAGCCTAATACTTAATGGTTACTAAACCTGGTAAACGTCTAACAGCCCTCACAAAACTAATACACGTCAAACCAGTTATAATTTTAATACATCAAGATACAAAACAACCATGCGATTAATGACCATTTTAAAATCTATGAAAATCTATACAAATTGGAATTACACAACAGTGTGACTGACCCTACAGCCTTCTTAGACTCCACTATCCTGAAGCAGCTATGAGCAGACAAAAAAATGTAATCACTAAAAAACAGAGATCGCCCAAAAATACATATTAGACAGTAAAAACATTCGAATGGTGAAAAGCACCCGGAATGGATGGCTTTCCCATAGAATTGTATTTGATATTCTGGGACAAAGTAACGCCCCTACTTACACAAATGACAACACAAGTCACTCAACTCAGTACTTCCTAGTTCCATGTATAAAACCGTTATTTCAGTTATATTTAAAAAAAAAAATCGAGACCCTGTAGTTGAATCAATTGCAACAATAAAATAATAACAAACCTCATAAGCAACAGAACGGGAAAAAGTCCTTCAAGACTTGATACATATTAATCAAACATGGTTTATTAAAACTAGACACTTAGAAACAAATTCGAGAACATGTTTTCAATTTAAAACAATATGCTAAAATAAAACTATATCTAGATGTAGCAATAATGGCTGTTGATGACGAAAACACTTCTGACCCTCTTCAAATGGTGTTTTCTATTAAAAACTTTGAAAGTTTTCCAAATGAAATAAGAAATGCAATTCAAATATGATATAAAAATGTTCTAAAGTAAACAATATACAAAAATGATACGTTATCTGATAAAAAATTGCTTTAGAAAAAGAGGCACAAGACACAGAAGTCCTCATTCTACTCCCTCCTGTTTGCACTGGCAATTGAACCGCTTACAGAAAGAATTAGACAGGACCCAAAACGTAACAGGTACGCAATATAACATGTGTTTTTGATGTATTTTTGGACCATTTTCAATGATGTTTACTTGTCAACATCATTGAAAAAAATTGACAAGTAAACATCATTGAAAAAAATTGTCCAAAATACATAAAAAACACATTATATTGCGTACAATCTATCCTACCTAAAGGTGATGCAGTGAGACAAGTCACCTGACAAAACCCCTGCATGGAAAGTCTAAAGTTGGCACATTATAAAAGCCCCCACAAACTGTAGACTCCACCAAACATTTCCGCCTCAACGTCTAGATGGGTGTATGAGTGGGCTGCCATAAAACGCTGCTATGCTATTCACACACACTACAAGTAGTAACTTGTGGCTGTTTTAAAATGAACAGGCAATCCACCACAGTCCCTCCCCCTTTTGTGGCATAGACAGCCAGCATCCCAAAATGGCACCCTGTTCCCTTCATAGTGCACTACTTTTAACCAGAGAACCTATGTCAATGTAGTGCACTACTTTTAACCAGAGAACCTATGTCAACGTAGTGCACTACTTTTAACCAGAGAACCTATGTCAATGTAGTGCACTACTTTTAACCAGAGAACCTATGTCAATGTAGTGCACTACTTTTAACCAGAGAACCTATGTCAATGTAGTGCACTACTTTTAACCAGAGAACCTATGTCAATGTAGTGCACTTCTTTTAACCAGAGAACCTATGTCAATGTAGTGCACTACTTTTAACCAGAGAACCTATGTCAATGTAGTGCACTACTTTTAACCAGAGAACCTGTCAATGTAGTGCACTACTTTTAACCAGAGAACCTATGTCAATGTAGTGCACTACTTTTAACCAGAGAACCTATGTCAATGTAGTGCACTACTTTTAACCAGAGAACCTGTCAATGTAGTGCACTACTTTTAACCAGAGAACCTATGTCAATGTAGTGCACTACTTTTAACCAGAGAACCTATGTCAATGTAGTGCACTACTTTTAACCAGAGAGCCCTATGTCAAAGTAGTGCACTACTTTTAACCAGAGAACCTATGTCAAAGTAGTGCACTACTTTTAACCAGAGAACCCATTTCAAAGTAGTGCACTGTCTAGGGAATAGGGTGCCATATGGGATGTAGAATAGGCTATCCAAATACAGTAGCGGTGAGCGGAGAAAACTGCAGTTGAGTGACTGGTAACTTGTCCTGCTTGGGCAGATCCAGTACACGAGTAGTGTAACACAGGGGCTCCAACCCCTGATGTAAAACACACAGTGTGCCTGTCGTACCACAATCATCCATTGCTCTGTACACTAGCTATACACATAGGCTACAGTAGAAGTCTGTGTGAGTGTGTGGACAGAGGAAACTGCAGTTGACCTGGTTGTTTATTTTAGGGAAGTAATTGACCAATAATGCACCTTTTGGTCAACGAAATGGAAATACAAGGAGCCTATAGTGTATTGCCCAATCACAGCAAGGCTTTTTTTGAAGTGTTTTCACACTTAATTCTTTTCTGAGAATGTTTATGAAGTCAGTGCTGTTTGCTTTATTTTTTGAGCAGAACACGAAGGAACTCAGACCCCTCAAAAGAGGCCCCGAAGCGAACAGACCATCAAGAGGTTCCCTTTTCTAGGGCAATGTGAACATCAAGCTCCCCAGGTTCCCTTGTGATTCCCGCACTATACACTAAACTACTGTTATAACCCCTCGCACCATACACTAGACTGTTATAACATCATAAACTAGACTACTGCTATAACACCATACACTAGACTACTGTTATAACCCCTCACGCTAGACTACTGTTATAACCCCTCACACTAGACTACTGTTATAACCCCTCACAATAGACTACTGTTATAACCCCTCACACTAGACTACTGTTATAACCCCTCACAGTAGACTGCTGTTATAACCCCTCACAGTAGACTGCTGTTATAACCCCTCACAGTAGACTGCTGTTATAACCCCTCACACTAGACTGCTGTTATAACCCCTCACCCTAGACTACTGTTATAACCCCTCACCCTAGACTGCTGTTATAACCCCTCACACTAGACTGCTGTTATAACCCCTCACACTAGACTGCTGTTATAACCCCTCACACTAGACTGCTGTTATAACCCCTCACACTAGACTGCTGTTATAACCCCTCACACTAGACTGCTGTTATAACCCCTCACACTAGACTGCTGTTATAACCCCTCACACTAGACTGCTGTTATAACCCCTCACACTAGACTGCTGTTATAACCCCTCACACTAGACTGCTGTTATAACCCCTCACGCTAGACTACTATTATAACCCCTCACGCTAGACTACTGTTATAACCCCTCACGCTAGACTACTGTTATAACCCCTCACGCTAGACTACTGTTATAAACCCCTCCCGCTAGACTACTGTTATAAACCCCTCCCGCTAGACTACTGTTATAACCCCTCACACTAGACTACTGTTATAACCCCTCACACTAGACTGCTGTTATAACCCCTCACACTAGACTGCTGTTATAACCCCTCACACTAGACTACTGTTATATATCCCTCACACTAGACTACTGTTATATATCCCTCACACTAGACTACTGTTATAACCCCTCACACTAGACTGCTGTTATAACCCCTCACACTAGACTGCTGTTATAACCCCTCACACTAGACTACTGTTATATATCCCTCACACTAGACTACTGTTATATATCCCTCACACTAGACTACTGTTATAACCCCTCATACTAGACTACTGTTATAACCCCTCACACTAGACTGCTGTTATAACCCCTCACACTAGACTGCTGTTATAACCCCTCACACTAGACTGCTGTTATAACCCCTCACACTAGACTGCTGTTTTAACCCCTCACACTAGACTACTGTTATAACCCCTCACACTAGACTGCTGTTTTAACCCCTCACACTAGACTACTGTTATAACCCCTCACACTAGACTGCTGTTATAACCCCTCACACTAGACTGCTGTTATAACCCCTCACACTAGACTACTGTTATAACCCCTCACACTAGACTACTGTTATAACCCCTCACACTAGACTACTGTTATAACCCCTCACACTAGACTACTGTTATAACCCCTCACACTAGACTACTGTTATAACCCCTCACACTAGACTACTGTTATAACCCCTCACATTGGAGCCTCAATAGAGAGAAGATGTGAAGAAAACGTGGTTGTTTTTGGATATTGATTAGCGATTGTCATTGATGCAGATAAATTCCAGCAGTTTTTAGTTCCGATTATTTGATTGCAATATGTGATCCGTAGGCTAAGAGAGTTCCATGAGCTGTTTATCGATTGTGGAGTTTGAATAGTGTGAGAAGACAATATATTTGGTGAGGAGAAGACAACATATGGTACAAAATCAATTATAAACTGTGTGATTTGAACCCTGAATGCTGATCGGCTGACAGCCGTGGTATATCAGACCGTATACCACGCGTATGACAAAACATATATTTTTTAGTGCTTTAATTGCGGTGGTAACATAGCAAAGTGAATGCAAACAGGACTCGGGACCACAAAATAGGTGAAGTGATCTGGCAAAAGAGTTGAGTCCTTATTCACGGGCAGTGTGAATACAAAGAGAAATTAGTTATTTGGTAGTTGTTTTTTTACCCCTAGAGTTCACTTAAAAAAGAGGACTTGAGAGAATGCCAGTGTGCAAAGCTGGTAAAGGTAAAGGATGGCTACATTGAAGAATCGGTTCATTTAAAAAGAGGACTGTACAGTGCCTTCAAAAGGTATTCAGATCCCTTGACTTGTTCCACATTTTGTTACGTTACAGCCTTATTCTAAAATGGATTAAATAAAAAAAAATGATTTGGAAAGGCACACACATGTCTATATAAGGTCCCACAGTTAACAGTGCATGTCAGAGCAAAAACCAAGACATGAGGACGAAGTAATTGTCCTTAGAGCGCTAAGACAGGATTGTGTCGAAGCACAGATCTGGGGAAGGGTACCAAAACATTTCTGCAGCATTGAAGGTCCCCAAGAACACAGTGGCCTCCATCACTCTTAAATTGAAGAAGTTTAGAACCACCAAGACTCTTCCTAGAGGTGGCCGCCCAGCCAAACTGAGCAATCGAGGGAGAAGGGCCTTGGTCAGGGAAGTGACCAAGAAGCCAATGGTCACTCTGACAGCACTCCAGAGTTCCTCTGTGGAGATGGGAGAAGCTTCCAGAAAGACAACCATCTCTGCAGCACTCTACCAATCAGGCCTTTATGGTAGAGTGGCCTGGCAGAAGCCACTCCTCAGTAAAAGGCAAATGACAGTCCACTTGGAGTTTGCCAAAAGGCACCTAAAGGACTCCAAGACCATGAGAAACAAGATTCTATGGTGTGATGAAACCAAGATTGTACTCTTTGGCCTGAATGCCAAGCGTCATATGTCTGGAAGAAACCTGGCACCATCCCTACGGTGAAGCATGGTGGAGGCAGCATCATGCTGTGGGGATGTTTTTCAGAGGCAGGGACTGGGAGACTAGTCAGGATCGAGGCAAAGGTAAACAGAGCAAAGTACAGAGAGATCCGTGATGAAAACCTGCTCCAGAGCACTCAGGACCTCAGACTGGGGTGAATGTTCACCTTCCAACAGGACAAAGACCCTAAGCACACAGCCAAGACAACGCAGTAGTGGCTTCGGTACAAGTCTCTGAATGTCCTTCAGTGGACCAGCCAGAGCCCGGACTTGAACCCGATTGAACAACTCTGGACTAGAGGTCGGCCGATTTCAAGTTTTCATAATCGGAAATCGGTATTTTTGGGCGCCGATTTGCCGATTATTATTATAATATTTTTTTACACCTTTATTTAACTAGGCAAGTTAGTTAAGAACACATTCTTAATTTCAATGACGGCCTAGGAACTGAGGCAGAACGACAGATTTTTAAACTTGTCAGCTCGGGGAATCCAATCTTGCAACCGTACAGTTAACTAGTCCAATGCTCTAACACCTGATTACATTGCACTCCACGAGGAGCCTGCCTGTGCCACGAATGCAGTAAGCTAAGGTAAATTGCTAGCTAGCATTAAACTTATCTTATAAAAAACAATCAATCAATGACTGTCATTGCTCCAATGTGTACTTAACCATAAACATCAATGCCTTTCTTAAAATCAATACACAAGTATATATTTTTAAACCTGCATATTTAGCTAAAAGATATACAGGTTAGCAGGCAATATTAACCAGGTGAAATTGTGTCATTTCTCTTGCGTTCATTGCACACAGAGTTTTTACGTAATTTTACGTAATTATGACATAACATTGAAGGTTGTGCAATGTAACAGGAATATTTAGACTCATGGATGCCACCCGTTAGATAAAATACAGAACGGAATAAACTTTTTGTTTTCGAGGTGATAGTTTCCGGATTAGTCAAAGGTATATGGTTTAGAGAGAAATAGTCGACGCGTTATAATTCCTGTAATAACTTGCGGCTGAATTTGAAAGGGGTTCCTTCGTTATTTTACCGTTCATGTCTTCCATAGAGAATGTCTTGCTCTACTTCAAATAAGGTCTGTGTTTCGTGCAGGCTTAAACCGCCTCGACGTTTTGATACCCGTGTAAATCTCACTAGGATAAGGTAACGTTTGTCAACATATTTTCATAAATCCACTCTACAAAAAAAATGATCTTCGCTTATATTTAGCCAATATTGATCAGAGTTACCTTGTCCTATGGATATCTACACAGTTATAAAATTGGCAAGGTGGTGTAAGCCTACATGAAACACAGACCTTATTTTAAGTGAATCTAAAAATATCCTATGGAATAAATGAAGGAACCGCTTTTCAGATTTTGCTAGAAGGTGTCATGGGAATTATGACTCGCACTTTGGTCGTCAATTCTTACCATGCCCATTATTAAAATAGTTTTTGTTTTCAACATTCATCACAGGTAACTTAAACTCTATTTTTATTCAAACAGTTGAGAGTATTTGTCTCCTAAGCAGACTCTTCAGTATCATTGTCACTTCAGCTGTGTGTGTGTGTATTTATGTATTATATTAAGTTAAAATAAGTGTTCATTGTTCATTCAGTATTGTTGCAGTTGTCATTATTACAAAAATGTGTGTGTGTATGATATATATATATATATATATATATATATATATAAAACTTTTTTTTATTTTTATAAATCAGCCGATTAAATCGGTATCTGCTTTTTTTGTCCTCCAATAAATCGGTATCGGCGTTGAAAAATCATAATCGGTCGACCTCTACTCTGGAGACACCTGAAAATAGCTGTGCAGCAACACTCCCAACCCAACTTGACAGAGCTTGAGAGGATCTGCAGAGAAGAATGGGAGAAACTCCCCAAATACAGGTGTGCCAAGTTTGTAGCGTCATACCCAAGAAGACTCGATGATGTAATCGCTGCCAAAGGTGCTTCAACAAAGTACTGAGTAAAAGGTCTGAATACTTATATAAATGTGATCAGTTTATATATATATATATATATATATATATATATATATTTTTTTTTTTTGCAAAAAAAATCTAAAAAACTGTTTTTGTTTTGTCATTACAGGGTATTGTGTGTAGATTGATGAAAAAACAACTTAATCAATTTTAGAAAAAGGCTGTAAAGTAACACAATGTGGAAAAAGTCAAGGGGAGTGAAAACTTCTAGAATTTACCTGGTTGACGTAATAGCAAAGCATTACAACAAGTCGGGATGAGACAATGTAACCAGTTGATGTCTGTGTGTAAAACGACACATCCAGTCCAGTCTAACATGAACTTAGTAACATGGCCTGTCTAGCTGTTTGTTAACATTAAAAAAGTAGCGAGTCGAGAGAATATACAATGTTGTTTACAAACTGATGTTTGTTGTGTGGTTAAAATTAAAGATTGTATCGTGTATCAACGATACAACATATAAAAGACTCACACACGTGGATACAAGGTTGAAATGACAAGCCGAGGGATGCAGACAGGAAGGACTTTGAGTGAGTGAGGTGTCATTACAAACGACCCCCAGACACACAGCACTCAAACCTGTGCCTCCAAGGCACTAAACTCACCTTCGTCCCGATTCCGAAGTTACCGAATTACAACTCTGGACCGACAGCAATGTGGAGGACTTCCGCCGTCCGAGGGGAGTAGGAAGGAGACCCGAGGGAGAGAGGAGGTTTCCCTGTGAGGAAAACGATCCTTCTCGCCTCTCCAGAAATACCTCCGTTGTCCCATCATTGAACGAGTCCGAAGGCAGAACGAGGATAGGCGGGACAGTGATGACTCCGAGTCCCGGAACGGCGCTAACGTTCCCAACGGTGCCGCAGCTCACAGACGTTGGTAGGTTAGTGAAGGTCCCATAGCTAGACACCGTTAACATCCCGGCCACTGTCGCCCCGATATCACCTCCCAACAACTCGCTGTCTCGGTTTCCATGGTACGTCTGTTGTACTGGCCGTCCATCTAGTGAAATGTTACTAAGGAAAAAGAGAGCTGCTTGTCTCCGCCGCGTATCTCTACTTTTCCTCCGGTGTTGTTTCTGCGGGTAGGTAGTGTTGTTAACCGCGGTGTTGTTAACGGCAGTGCAGGCGGCAGCCGCCATTCTCTAATGAGGAAGTATCTCACGGCGTTCTACCCGCGCAACAGGACCTGTTCACGCCCCCTATGCTTTCTATTGGACGAGAGGGACTAATCTAAATAACATTAAAACAGATGGACCGTGGCGAAAGCTGAGGTCAGGATCGATGTTTTTTTTTTTTAAAGGTTTTAAATAGATTTATTTTTATTTTCCTAACGCCCTAAGTCAAAACATTCTAACAATTTGAGAAATATCAATTTACTAGACTTCAGATGAACACGAATAATGAACGGAAGCTCAATAGCCTATTAGCATATTACAGTACATTTCACAATACAACCTCTTTTCTCAATAACTCTATAATAATATTGTGTGTTATTAACAATAAGGACACATCTATTTTTGACGTTTACAATTTTCAGTTAGCAAAGACCTTTGAGACATCTGTGACAGATATTAGGCTACATTAGTAGATGAGGTATAATGATGACCAGTGAATAAATAATCCTCAATATCCCCTGCTGATGATATTCTACAATGATACTTTGTCCTCTGACACACACACACACACACACACACACACACACACACACACACACACACACACACACACACACACACACACACACACACACACACACACACACACACACACACACACATACACACACACACACACACACACACTCACATGTTTGTTTTACTATCCTTGTGGGGACCAAACAATTGATTCGAATTCAAAATCATATTTCCCCTAACCAAACCCAAACAATAACTAATCCCTAAAACAGCCTTTTTTTTCTTGTGGGGACCAGCAAAATGTCCCCATTTTGTTTTACTATCCTTGTGAGGAGGATAGTAAAACAAGGATAGTAAAACCAAACACAAACTCTAAGTAGTGCACTATATAGGACTGTTGTCTTTCTGAACATCACTGTCCTCCCCCTGCTGTCTCTCTCTGTTGCATGTCTCTGTGTCTCTGTGTCTCTCTCTGTCTCTCTGTCTCTCTGTCTAATTGTCTCTGTCTCTCTGTCTCTCTGTCTAATTGTCTCTGTCTCTCTGTGTCTCTGTCTCTCTGTCTCTCTCCAAAGGCCAGTCAAGGGGACACAGAAAAACCGAGCGTCTCCATTCTCTGTGATCTGACTCATAGCTAAAAGAGAGAGGGACAAAGGAATGTTTACCACTCATTTGGTGACTCAGTACATCCTCACTGATAGTTAAACTACTGATATGGAAAGTCAAAGATGACCACTCAGCCTCATGACTCAGGTGCCACCTACTGCCGTCGTGCCCTTGCACAAGGCATTTAATCCCCAAACTGCTCCTGGGGCGCTTGCGCTGTGGTTGACCTTGTGGCTGACCCTGTGGCTGACCCTGTGGCTGACCCTGTGGCTGACCTTGTGGCTGACCCTTTATTGCCTCACTGAAAACAATGTTCTGAGCAAATGTCAAATTGTCTTTTTTACCCAAATTACCATAATGACAGACCACATATTCACCCTGTATACACTAATTGACAAACAAACAAGCCAAAACAAAACAAAGGCAAAGACTTCTCATGCTTTGTTGATTTCAAAAGCTTTTGACTCAATTTGGCATGAGGGTCTGCTATACAAATTTATGGAAATTTGTGTTGGGGGAAAAACGTACGGCATTATAAAATCCATGTACACAAACAACAAGTGTGTGGGTAAAACAGGGCCGTGGGGTGAGACAGGGCCGTGGGGTGAGACAGGGCCGTGGGGTGAGACAGGGCCGTGGGGTGAGACAGGGATGTAGCTTAAGCCCCACCCTCTTCAACATGTCTATCAACAAATTGTCAAGGGCACTAGAACAATCTGCAGCACCCGGCCTCACCCTACTACAATCTGAAGTCAAATGTCTACTGTTTGCTGATGATCTGGTGCTTCTGTCACCGACCAAGGAGGGCCTACAGCAGCACCTAGATCTTCTGCACAGATTCTGCCAGACCTGGGCCCTGACAGTAAATCTCAGTAAGACAAAAATAATGGTGTTCCAAAAAAGGTCCAGTCGCCAGGACCACAAATACAAATTCCATCTAGACACCGCTGCCCTAGAGCACACAAAAAACTATACAAACCTCGGCCTAAAAATCAGCGCCACAGGTAACTTCCACAAAGCTGTGAACGAGCTGAGAGACAAGGCAAGAAGGGCCTTCGATGCCATCAAAAGGAACATAAAATTTGACATACCAATTAGGATCTGGCTAAAAATACCTGAATCAGTTATAGAACACATTGCCATTTATGGTTGTGAGGTCTGGGGTCCGCTCACCAACCAAGAATTCACAAAATGGGACAAACACCAAATTGAGAGTCTGCATACAGAATTATGCAAAAAATATCCTCTGTGTACAACGTAAAACACCAAATAATGCATGCAGAGCAGAATTAGGCCGATACCCGCTATTTATGAAAATCCAGGAAATAGCCGTTAAATTCTACAACCACCTAAAAGGAAGCGATTCCCAAACCTTCCATAACAAAGCCATTACCTACAGAGAGATGAATCTGGAGAAGAGTCCCCTAAACATGCTGGTCCTGGGGCTCTGTTCAAAAACACAAACAGAGCCCACAGAGCCCCAGGACAGCAACACAGTTAGACTGCACATTGGAAAGAATTTACAAAAAACCCCAGAGAAAACTAGAATGTTATTTGGCCTTAAACAGAGAGTACACAGACAGAATACCTGACCACTGTGACTGACCTAAACTTAAGGAAAGCTTTGACTATGTAAAGACTCAGTGAGCATAGCCTTGCTATTGAGAAAGGCCACCGTAGGCAGACCTGGCTCTCAAGAGAAGACAGGCTATGTGCACACTGCCCACAAAATGAGGTGGAAACTGAGCTGCACTTCCTAACCTTCTGCCAAATGTTTGACAATATTAGAGACACATATTTCCCTCAGATTACACAGACCCACAAAGAATTCGAAGACAAACCCAAACTTAACCTTAACACTAACCCTTAACACTAACCTTAACACTAACCCTTAACTCTAACCTTAACACTAACCTTAACCTTAACACTAACCTTAACCTTAACACTAACCTTAACACTAACCTTAACCTTAACACTAACCCTTAACATTAACCTTAACACTAACCCTTAACACTAACCTTAAGACTAACCCTCAACACTAACCCTTAACACTAACCTTAACACTAACCTTAACACTAACCCTTAACACTAACCTTAGCACTAACCTTAACACTAACCCGTAACACTAACCTTAACACTAACCCTTAACCCGTAACACTAACCTTAACACTAACCCTTAACCCTTAACACTTACCCTTAACACTAACCTTAACACTAACCCGTAACACTAACCTTAACACTAACCTTAACCTTAACACTAACACTAACCCTTAACACTAACCTTAACACTAACACTTAACACTAACCTTAACCTTAACATTAACACTAACACTTAACACTAACCTTAACACTAACCTTAACACTAACCTTAACACTAACCTTTAACACTAACCTTAACACTAACCTTTAACACTAACCTTAACACTAACCTTAACATTAACCTTAACACTAACCCTAAACACTAACCTTAACACTAACCCTTAACACTAACCTTAACCTTAACACTAACCTTAACACTAACCCTTAACACTAACCTTAACACTAACCCTTAACACTAACCCTCAACACTAACCTTAACACTAACCTTAACACTAACCCTTAACACTAACCTTAACCTTAACACTAACCCTCAACACTAACCTTAACACTAACCTTAACACTAACCCTTAACACTAACCTTAACCTTAACACTAACCCTTAACACTAACCTTAACCTTAACACTAACCTTAACACTAACCCTTAACACTAACCTTAACCTTAACACTAACCTTAACACTAACCCTTAACACTAACCTTAACCTTAACACTAACCTTAACACTAACCTTAACCTTAACACTAACCTTAACACTAACCTTAACACTAACCTTAACACTAACCCTAACCCTTAACACTAACCTTAACACTAACCCTTAACACTAACCCTTAACACTAACCCTTAACACTAACCCTAACCCTTAACACTAACCTTAACACGAACCCTTAACACTAACCTTAACACTAACCTTAACCTTAACACTAACACTAACCCTTAACACTAACCTTAACACTAACCTTAACCTTAACACTAACACTAACCCTTAACACTAACCTTAACACTAACCCTTAACACTAACCTTAACACTAACCCTTAACACTAACCCTTAACACTAACCTTAACACTAACCTTAACACTAACCTTAACATTAACCTTAACCTTAACACTAACCCTAACCTTAACACTAACCTTAACACTAACCATAACCTTAACACTAACCTTAACACTAACCCTCAACACTAACCTTAACACTAACCTTAACACTAACCCTTAACACTAACCTTAACACTAACCCTTAACACTAACCTTAACACTAACCTTAACACTAACCTTAACACTAACCCTTAACACTAACCTTAACACTAACCTTAACACTAACCCTAACCCTTAACACTAACCTTAACACTAACCTTAACTTTAACACTAACCTTAACACTAACCTTAACCTTAACACTAACCCTAAACACTAACCTTAACCTTAACACTAACACTAACATTAACCATATTCTCCTCTCCTCTCCTCTCCTCTCCTCTCCTCTCCTCTCCTCTCCTCTCCTCTCCCGTATTCATGTTGGAACCCCAGGGCCTCGATGTCACGTGTGATGTCACTGATCCTGCGACCCTGAGGGGAGTGACCAACTGTCGTAACCCTGCAAGGCCATCGGGAGGCCTCCCACGGATAACAATGCCTTCTAGGAACCTTTTGAAGATGCCATAATTAGAATGTCTTTAAGGGAACAGACAGTTAGAATGTCTAAAGAGGAACAGTTAGAATGTCTATAGACGAACAAACAGTTAGAATGTCTATAGACGAACAAACAGTTAGAATGTCTATAGAGGAACAGTTAGAATGTCTATAGAGGAACAGACAGTTAGAATGTCTATAGAGGAACAAACAGTTAGAATGTCTATAGAGGAACAGTTAGAATGTCTATAGAGGAACAGTTAGAATGTCTATAGAGGAACAGTTAGAATGTCTATAGAGGAACAAACAGTTAGAATGTCTATAGAGGAACAAACAGTTAGAATGTCTATAGAGGAACAAACAGTTAGAATGTCTATAGAGGAACAAACAGTTAGAATGTCTATAGAGGAACAAACAGTTAGAATGTCTATAGAGGAACAGTTAGAATGTCTATAGAGGAACAGTTAGAATGTCTATAGAGGAACAGTTAGAATGTCTATAGAGGAACAAACAGTTAGAATGTCTATAGAGGAACAAACAGTTAGAATGTCTATAGAGGAACAAACAGTTAGAATGTCTATAGAGGAACAAACAGTTAGAATGTCTATAGAGGAACAAACAGTTAGAATGTCTATAGAGGAACAGTTAGAATGTCTATAGAGAAACAAACAGTTAGAATGTCTATAGAGGAACAGACAGTAGAACAGTTAGAATGTCTATAGAGGAACAAACAGTTAGAATGTCTATAGAGGAACAAACAGTGGAACAGTTAGAATGTCTATAGAGGAACAGACAGTTAGAATGTCTATAGAGAAACAAACAGTTAGAATGTCTATAGAGGAACAAACAGTTAGAATGTCTATAAAGGAACAGTTAGAATGTCTATAGAGAAACAAACAGTTAGAATGTCTATAGGGGAACAGACAGTAGAACAGTTAGAATGTCTATAGAGGAACAAACAGTTAGAATGTCTATAGAGGAACAAACAGTGGAACAGTTAGAATGTCTATAGAGGAACAGACAGTTAGAATGTCTATAGAGGAACAGACAGTAGAACAGTTAGAATGTCTATAGAGGAACAGTTAGAATGTCTATAGAGGAACAAACAGTTAGAATGTCTATAGAAGAACAAACAGTTAGAATGTCTATAGAAGAACAAACAGTTAGAATGTCTATAGAGGAACAGTTAGAATGTCTATAGAGGAACAAACAGTTAGAATGTCTATAGAGGAACAGACAGTTAGAATGTCTATAGAGGAACAAACAGTTAGAATGTCGATAGAGGAACAGACAGTTAGAATGTCTATAGAGGAAGAGTTAGAATGTCTATAGAGGAACAAACAGTGGAACAGTTAGAATGCCTGTTTATAATGTAATATAAATAATATAAAAACAGAAGTTGTTATGATGGGTCAGTTTAGTGAGGCTCAGTGTGTCTTAGTGTGGCCCCTATGAGTGTTGAGTTATTATAGTGGGTTAGTTTAGCGAAGAGACAGAAGGACAGTGCAGCAAACTCTCAAACCCCCTAACGTCCTTGTTAGGGGTGAAGGGACGCATGACTGGGGAAGAGAGACAGAGAGGAAGACACACGGTCAGACTTAGTGCCTGGGAAACAGTCAGGGCAACAGTCTGGGGAGGAGACAGAAAGTAAGAGGGACTATGTACAATGTTATAGCTAGCCCACAGTTGTTGACTAGTGCTGAATGAATGAACATAACTTGGAGAGGACAAGAGGACGCGGAAGCTCAGTGTGTCTCAGTGTGGTCCTGCCTGCCAAGGTTACAGCACACAGCTGGTACACGTTGACACGGCTTGTGTTCAGACTGGATATATCCTGGTTCCTCTCTAGGTTTCTTCCTAGGTTTTGGACTTTCTAGGGAGTTTTTCCTAGCCGCTGTGCTTCTACACCTGCATTGCTTGCTGTTTGGGGTTTTAGGCTGGGTTTCTGTACAGCACTTCGAGATATTAGCTGATGTACGAAGGGCTGTATAAAATAAAATAAAATAAAAAACTTGATATATCCTAGTGTTCCTAGCTCTTCCTCTTTCACCAGTGTCTCTGTTTTCTGTGATCCTGGTTCAGAGTTATAGGAAGTAGGTACCGAGTGTGAAAAGTGGTGTGCCATTATGTTTTGTTGTTTGCATCAGACACCACTGCTCTCATGTTAATCTGTATTACAGTCACAATGACTGGGGTGACATTCAACAGCACGGATTAGCATCCAAATACACAACAACACACTCTCTCTCTCTCTCTCTCTCTCTCTCTCTCTCTCTCTCTCTCTCTCTCTCTCTCTCTCTCTCTCTCTCTCTCTCTCTCTCTCTCTGTCTCTCTGTCTCTCTCTCTCTTTGTCTCTCTGTCTCTCTCTCTCTCTCTCTCTCTCTCTCTCTCTCTCTCTCTCTCTCTCTCTCTCTTTGTCTCTCTGTCTCTCTCTCTCTTTGTCTCTCTCTCTCTCTCTCTCTCTCTCTCTCTCTCTCTCTGTCTCTCTGTCTCTCTCTCTCTTTGTCTCTCTGTCTCTCTGTCTCTCTCTCTCTCTCTCTCTCTCTCTCTCTCTCTCTCTCTCTCTCTCTCTCTCTTTGTCTCTCTGTCTCTCTCTCTCTCTGGCTCTGTCTCTGTCTCTCTGTCTCTTTGTCTCTCTGTCTCTCTGTCTCTCTCTCTCTCTGTCTCTGTCTCTGTCTCTGTCTCTCTGTCTCTCTGTCTCCGTCTCTCTCTCTGTCTCTCTTTGTCTCTCTGTCTCTCTGTCTCTCTCTCTCTCTCTCTCTCTCTCTCTCTCTCTCTCTCTCTCTCTCTCTCTCTCTCTCTCTCTCTCTTTGTCTCTCTGTCTCTCTCTCTCTCTGGCTCTGTCTCTGTCTCTCTGTCTCTTTGTCTCTCTGTCTCTCTGTCTCTCTCTCTCTCTGTCTCTGTCTCTGTCTCTGTCTCTCTGTCTCTCTGTCTCCGTCTCTCTCTCTGTCTCTCTTTGTCTCTCTGTCTCTCTGTCTCTCTGTCTCTCTCTCTCTCTCTCTCTCTCTCTCTCTGCCTTTCTGTCTCTCTCTCGCTCTCAATTCAAATCAAGGGTTTTATTGACATGGGAAACATATGTTAACATTGTCAAAGCAAGGGAAGTAGTTATAATATACAAAAGTGAAATAAACAATAAAAATTGAATAGTAAACATTACATTCACAGAAGATCCAAAAGAATAAAGACATTTCAAATGTCATATTATGTATGTATACAGTGTTTTTTAAATGGTTAAAGTACAAAAGGGAAAATGTATAAACATAAATACGGGTTGTATTTACAATGGTGTTTGTTCTTCACTGATCTGTCTCTCTCTGCTTCTCTCTCGCTCTCTTCCCCTCCTTCTCTGTCTATCTCTCTTAATCTGTCTCCCTCTACATCTCTCTCTCTCTCTGCTTCTCTCTCGCTCTCCTCCCCTCCTTCTCTGTCTATCTCTCTTAATCTGTCTCCCTCTACATCTCTCTCTCTCTCTGCTTCTCTCTCGCTCTCCTCCCCTCCTTCTCTGTCTATCTCTCTTAATCTGTCTCCCTCTACATCTCTCTCTCTCTCTGTGTGTCTCTCTCTCTGCTTCTCTCTCGCTCTCTTCCCCTCCTTCTCTGTCTATCTCTCTTAATCTCTCTCCCTCTACATCTCTCTCTCTGTGTCTCTCTGTGTCTCTCTCTCGCTCTCTTTTTCTCACAAATACAGTCAAACAAAACAGAAACGAAGACCAATTCCTGTACAAAAATTGCATCAGAAAAGCTTGAAATCAACGGAATAAGCGTTTTTCTTCAACCTTCTGAATTTCTGCCAATCAGAGAGATCAGTCTGTGGGTTCACCTGGTGTGTGTGTGTGTGTGTGTGTGTGTGTGTGTGTGTGTGTGTGTGTGTGTGTGTGTGTGTGTGTGTGTGTGTGTGTGTGTGTGTGTGTGTGTGTGTGTGTGTGTACGTTCGTGTGTGCGTAAATGCCTGTGTGTGTGTGTGAGTGTATGTGTGTGTGTGTACGTTCGTGTGTGCGTAAATGCCTGTGTGTGTGTGTGTGTATGTGTGTGTGTGTACGTTCGTGTGTGCGTAAATGCCTGTGTGTGTGTGTATGTGTGTGTAGAAGCACCAGTTTGTGGTATCTTCTGGTGTGCGTGCGCGTGCCTGTGTCCCTACGTGACTTGCAATCATGGTCGGTAGACGCATCAGTTTGTGGTTCTCTCCTGGAACGTAAACAATCATTAAGTTGTCTGGAAGACTGGGATTGTAGTTCCAATTTTCCCACGAGAGACAGATTGGATTCCCCAGGCCTGAATATGGACTAGTTTTAGGCCTAAACATAGCTTTATAAACAGGGTGGAACATTTTGGGGACCTGGTCCCGCTGGATTACCACCCATTCCCACCACTGTTTATAAATGTATACAACTCTGCACATTGCTACAAGACAAGTTTTGTGACATTGATGAAGCTATGATAATGTGACGTCTCACCACAGCTGCCCATGTGTGTTTATTTATTTTATTTATTTCACCTTTATTTAACTGGGCAAGTCAGTTAAGAACATATTTTTATTTATTTTACAATGGCGGCCTACCCCGGGCCAAACCCGGACGACGCTGGGCCAACTGTGTGTCGTCCTATGGGACTTACAATCAATGGTCGGTTGTGATACAGCCTGGAATCGAACCAGGGTCTGTGGTGACACCTCTAGCACTGAGATGCAGTACTGAAACATACTGATTAACACCCCTATGGAGGAGAAACACGGATTAACACCCCTATGGAGGAGAAACATACTGATTAACACCCCTATGTAACAAGGTACTTATGTTAATTGAAATGCATTCCAGGTGACTACCTCATGAAGCTGGTTGAGAGAATGCCTAGAGTGTGCAAAGCTGTCATCATGGCAACGGATGGCTACTTTGAAGAATTTGTTTAACACTTTTTTGGTTACATGATTCCATGTGTGTTATTTCATAGTGTCTTCACTATTATTCTACAATGTAGAAAATCTTTTAAAAAATAAAGAAAAACCCTTGAATGAGTAAGTGTTCTAAAACTTTTAACTGGTACTGTATATATATATATATATTGAACAGAATGATCTATTTTTGAATGGAAATCAATTTGAATGGCATTGATGGAGAGAAAGACTTATGACAGAGTGCTTTGCCACTTCAGCCATGATGTGCAGCTTCAGAAATCTACAGCTAAAAGTCAATAAAATAGTATTCTTTACAATAAAAAACACAGAAGGTGACCTCCCTCCCCGAAAGCCAGACGGAGATGTGTAAATTAAACACGCATTTCATCTTTATATTACTGTGGCCTATGCTGCAGCAAATGCAGGAACAGTGTCCAAAAAAGAAGGAATCAGTTGAATGGGCATTTGGGTTTGACCATGTTGCTGGTCTGTGCAGCCTAGGCTACATGGCAATGCAAATTAAATCGATAGATTTTATTTTGTTCATTTAACAGACAATAGACACATACGTTCCCCAACCCTGATCACAGTCAACACACATATATTTATATTATGTATAGTAAGATTTAATATAATGGAATTAAATAATGGAATTCAACAGAATAACATCAAAATAATATTTTTCCCACTCAACTTAATTTAACCAGGCAAGTTAGTTAAGATCAAATTCTTATTTTCAATGACGGCCTACCGGGGAACGGTGGGTTAACTACCTTGTTCAGGGGGCAGAATGACAGATGTTTTACATTTACATTTTTACATTTTAGTCATTTAGCAGAAGCTCTTATCCAGAGCGACTTACAGTAGAGTGCATACATTTTATTACATACATTTTAATACATTTTTTTTTTATTTTTTTTTTACATACTGAGACAAGGATATCCCTACCGGCCAAACCCTCCCTAACCCGGACGACGCTATGCCAATTGTGCGTCGCCCCACGGACCTCCCGGTTGCGGCCGGCTGCGACAGAGCCTGGGCGCGAACCCAGAGACTCTGGTGGCGCAGTTAGCACTGCGATGCAGTGCCCTAGACCACTGCGCCACCCAGGAGGTCATACATTGTCATACACATACATGTTTACCTTGTCAGCTCGGGGATTCGATCTTGCAAGCTTTACGGTTCCAAGTCCAACGCTCTAACCACTAGGCTACCTTTAAGTGTCACCGATACGTGTGTAACCGCTGTGAAAAAGAATTGATATTCATCACACCGTGCGGTTACCAGTTATGTTAATAAATCCATTGAATATACACTATCAAAGAAATCCATGATATATACATCCTAACAAACAGTATAATACTAATAAAATGAACTCTGAAGGCCACGTTACCGTGATCTTCAGCAATATCTAACATCCATTTTGAAGGTAGCCAGGCCGACAGACCACCGTTTAACTAACACGACTACTTCAAAATGGCGGTAAAAAGAGAAGTGACTGTCAGTCATAATTACTTGAGCCATATTTAATTTAACAATACAATTATTTTGAAGTAATTTAAACTTTAAATGGCTTATATCATACATAAATTAGTGATAAAAAAAAAAATACGTCATTTGTGTAAGGTTTCATTCATGCATGTATCCATGTATTTTAATTGGACAGGCCAGGAGGTACGGCAGGCCAGGCCTCTTAAGTCCCACCCATAACGTTGGCCCTGAGAAAATGCAGAGTACCACAATGGAAATAAGTCCCCGACTTTATTTGGCACTTTTAAAATGATTTGTCTATAAATGTTTTTTTTTTTTAAATTGACAAATGAAATGAATCCAAACTGTTCAGTGTCATTATGATGAATAGAAAGAGACATCTGAAAACACCAAAACGTTTCATGACATTCAGAGTTTGTCTTTTGATACTGAGTAAGCCTATTAGGTAGGTAGGGATGTGTTTTCTGTTTGTACAGATTGACATTGATTGTGGTGTTGAAACCACAAACCGTGATATTGAAGTGCCCAAATTCAGTATGCTTTCTGTATTGGTCGTGTGCTGGATTGGCACAGAAATCTGTTGCTAGAAAATGTGAGTGCATATATTTTATACAATTATAAATATGACATAAAAATGTTGAAAATCTGATTCCCTCCTAGCTGATCGTTCTCTGCATCCGGCTCTGGTCGTGAAGTGCTGTGGGCCTTTAAAAGTACTGTACTGTTTTACTGTATTACTGTATTACTGTATTACTGTTTACCTGTATTACTGTATTACTGTATTACTGTTTTACTGTTTTACTGTATTACTGTATTACTGTATTACTGTTTTACTGTATTACTGTTTTACTGTATTACTGTTTTACTGTTTACCTGTATTACTGTTTTACTGTTTTACTGTATTACTGTTTTACTGTATTACTGTTTTACTGTTTACCTGTATTACTGTATTACTGTATTACTGTATTACTGTTTTACTGTATTACTGTTTTACTGTATTACTGTTTTACTGTTTACCTGTATTACTGTATTACTGTTTTACTGTTTTACTGTATTACTGTATTACTGTTTACCTGTATTACTGTTTTACTGTATTACTGTATTACTGTTTTACTGTATTACTGTATTACTGTTTTACTGTATTACTGTATTACTGTATTACTGTATTACTGTTTACCTGTATTACTGTATTACTGTATTACTGTATTACTGTTTTAATGTATTACTGTATTACTGTTTTACTGTATTACTGTATTACTGTATTACTGTTTTACTGTATTACTCTTTTACTGTATTACTGTTTTACTGTATTACTGTATTACTGTATTACTGTTTTACTGTTTTACTGTATTACTGTTTTACTGTATTACTGTATTACTCTTTCACTGTTTTACTGTTTACCTGTATTACTGTATTACTGTATTACTGTATTACTGTATTACTGTTTTAATGTATTACTGTATTACTGTTTTACTGTATTACTGTATTACTGTTGTACTGTTTTACTGTTTTACTGTTTTACTGTTTTACTGTATTACTGTATTACTGTATTACAGTTTTACTGTTTTACTGTATTACTGTATTACTGTTTTACTGTATTACTGTTTTACTGTATTACTGTTGTACTGTTTTACTGTATTACTGTATTACTGTTTTACTGTATTACTGTATTACTGTATTACTGTATTACTGTTTTAATGTATTACTGTATTACTGTTTTACTGTATTACTGTATTACTGTTTTACTGTATTACTGTATTACTGTTGTACTGTTTTACTGTATTACTGTTGTACTGTTTTACTGTTTGACTGTTTTACTGTTTTACTGTATTACTGTATTACTGTTTTACTGTATTACTGTTGTACTGTTTTACTGTATTACTGTATTACTGTTTTACTGTATTACTGTTGTACTGTTTTACTGTATTACTGTTTTGCTGTATTAGTTAGTTCCTGCCAAGGCAGCAGCTACTCTTCCTGGGGTTTATTATGGATCCTTATTAGTTCCTGCCAAGGCAGCAGTTACTCTTCCTGGGGTTTATTATGGATCCCCATTAGTTCCTGTCAAGGCAGCAGCTACTCTTCCTGGGGTTTATTATGGATCCCCATTAGTTCCTGCCAAGGCAGCAGCTACTCTCCCTGGGGTTTATTATGGATCCCCATTAGTTCCTGTCAAGGCAGCAGCTACTCTTCCTGGGGTTTATTATGGATCCCCATTAGTTCCTGCCAAGGCAGCAGCTACTCTCCCTGGGGTTTATTATGGATCCCCATTAGTTCCTGTCAAGGCAGCAGCTACTCTTCCTGAGGTTTATTATGGATCGACTCAGTGGGTTTTGTCCAACATGTCTCTGGACCTACTCACTGCCACAGTCATACTCTGGACCTAGTTTTGTCCCATGGAATAAATGTTGTAGATCTTAATGTTTTTCCACATAATCCTGGACTATTGGACCACCATTTTATTACGTTTGCAATCGCAACAAATAATCTGCTCAGACCCCAACCAAGGAGCATCAAAAGTCGTGCTATAAATTCTCAGACAACACAAAAATTCCTTGATGCCCTTCCAGACTCCTTCTGCCTACCCAAGGACGTCAGAGGACAAAAATCAGTTAACCACCTTACTGAGGAACTCAATTTAACCTTGCGCAATACCCTAGATGCAGTTGCACCCCTAAAAACGAAAAACATTTGTCATAAGAAACTAGCTCCCTGGTATACAGAAAATACCCGAGCTTTGAAGCAAGCTTCCAGAAAATTGGAACGGAAATGGCGCCACACCAAACTGGAAGTCTTCCGACTAGCTTGGAAAGACAGTACCGTGCAGTACCGAAGAGCCCTCACTGCTGCTCGATCATCCTACTTTTCCAACTTAATTGAGGAAAATAAGAGTAATCCAAAATTTCTGTTTGATACTGTTGCAAAGCTAACTAAAAAGCAGCATTCCCCAAGAGAGGATGGCTTTCACTTCAGCAGTAATAAATTCATGAACTTCTTTGAGGAAAAGATCATGACCATTAGAAAGCAAATTACGGACTCCTCTTTGAATCTGCGTATTCCTCCAGGGCTTAGCCGTCCTGGATCTGCACAGCTCTGCCAGGGCCTGGGATCGGGAGAGACACCTAAGTGTTTTAGTACTATATCTCTTGACACAATGATGAAAATAATCATGGCCTCTAAACCTTCAAGCTGCATACTGGAGCCTATTCCTACTAAACTGCTGAAAGAGCTGCTTCCTGTGCTTGGCCCTCCTATGTTGAACATAATAAACAGCTCTCTATCCACCGGATGTGTACCAAACTCACTAAAAGTGGCCGTAATAAAGCCTCTCTTGAAAAAGCCAAACCTTGACCCGGAAAATATAAAAAACTATCGGCCTATATCGAATCTTCTATTCCTCTCAAAAAAATTTGAAAAAGCTGTTGCGCAGCAACTCACTGCCTTACTGAAGACAAACAATGTATACGAAATGCTTCAGTCTGGTTTTAGACCCCATCATAGCACTGAGACTGCACTTGTGAAGGTGGTAAATTACCTTTTAATGGCATCAGACCGAGGCTCTGCATCTGTCCTCGTGCTACTAGACCTTAGTGCTGCCTTTGACACCATCGATCACCACATTCTTTTGGAGAGACTGGAAACCCAAATTGGTCTACACGGACAAGTTCTAGTCTGGTTTAGATCTTACCTGTCGGAAAGATATCAGTTTGTCTCTGTGAATGGTTTGTCCTCTGACAAATCAACTGTACATTTCGGTGTTCCTCAAGGTTCCGTTTTAGGACTACTATTGTTTTCACTATATATTTTACCTCTTGGGGATGTTATTCGAAAACATAATGTTAACTTTCACTGCTATACGGATGACACACGGCTGTACATTTCAATGAAACATGGTGAAGCCCCAAAATTGCCCTCGCTAGAAGCCTGTGTTTCAGACATAAGGAAGTGGATGGCTGAAAACGTTCTACTTTTAAACTCGGACAAAACAGAGATGCTTGTTCTAGGTCCCAAGAAACAGAGATCTTCTGTTAAATCTGACAATTAATCTTGATGGTTGTAAAGTCGTCTCAAATAAAACTGTGAAGGACCTCGGCGTTACTCTTGACCCTGATCTCTCTTTTGACGAACATATCAAGACTGTTTCAAGGACAGCTTTTTTCCATCTACGTAACATTGCAAAAATCAGAAATTTTCTGTCCAAAAATTATGCAGAAAAATTAATCCATGCATTTGTTACTTCTAGGTTAGACTACTGCAATGCTCTACTTTCCGGCGACCCGGATAAAGCACTAAATAAACTTCAGTTAGTGCTAAATATGGCTGCTAGAATCCTGACTAGAACCAAGAAATTTGATCATATTACTCCAGTGCTAGCTTCCCTACACTGGCTTCCTGTTAAGGCAAGGGCTGATTTCAAGGTTTTACTGTTAACCTATAAAGCGTTACATGGGCTTGCTCCTACCTATCTTTCCGAGTTGGTCCTGCCGTACATACCTATACGTACGCTACGGTCACAAGACGCAGGCCTCCTAATTGTCCCTAAAATCTCTAAGCAAACAGCGGGAGGCAGGGCTTTCTCCTATAGATCTCCATTTTTATGGAACGGTCTGCCTACCCATGTGAGAGACGCAGACTCGGTCTCAACCTTTAAGTCTTTACTGAAGACTTATCTCTTCAGTAGGTCATATGATTGAGTGTAGTCTGGCCCAGGAGTGTGAAGGTGAACGGAAAGGCTCTGGAGCAACGAACCGCCCTTGCTGTCTCTCCAGGGCCGGTTCCCCTCTCTCCACTGGGATTCTCTGTCTCTAACCCTATTACAGGGGCTGAGTCACTGGCTTACTGGTGCTCTTTCATGCCGTCCCTAGGAGGGGTGCGTCACTTGAGTGGGTTGATTTACTGACGTGATCTTCCTGTCTGGGTTGGCGTCCCCCCCCCCTTGGTTTGTGCTGTGGTGGAGATCTTTGTGGGCTATACTCGGCCTTGTCTCAGGATTGTAAGTTGGTGGTTGAAGATATCCCTCTAGTGGTGCGGGGGCTGTGCTCTGGCAAAGTGGGTGGGGTTATATCCTTCCTGTTTGGCCCTGTCCGGGGGTATCATCGGATGGGGCCACAGTGTCTCCTGACCCCTCCTGTCTCAGCCTCCAGTATTTATGCTGCAGTAGTTTATGTGTCGGGGGGCTAGGGTCAGTTGGTTATACCTGGAGTACTTCTCCTGTCTTATCCAGTGTCCTGTGTGAATTTAAGTATGCTCTCTCTAATTCTCTCGTTCTCTTTCTTTCTCTCTCTCTGAGAACCTGAGCCCTAGGACCATACGTCACGGCAAACCGGGCATGATGACTCCTTGCTGTCCCCAGTCCACCTGGCCTTGCTGCTGTTCCAGTTTCAACTGCTCTGCCTGCGGTTATGGAACCCCTACCTGTCCCAGACCTGCTGCTTTCAACTCTTAATGATCGGCTATGAAAAGCCAACTGACTTTTATTCCTGATTATTATTTGACCATGCTTGTCATTTATGAACATTTTGAAAATCTTGGCTCTCTCTAATTCTCTCCTTCTCTCTTTCTTTCTCTCTCTCGGAGGACCTGAGCCCTAGGACAATACGTCAGGACTACCGGGCATGATGACTCCTTGCTGTCTCCAGTCCGCCTGGCCTTGCTGCTATTCCAGTTTCAACTGTTCTGCCTGCGGTTATGGAACCGCCACCTGTCCCAGACCTGCTGTTTTCAACTCTTAATGTTCGGCTATGAAAAGCCAACTGAAAATTATTCATGATTATTATTTGACCATGCTTGTCACTTATGAACATTTTGAACATCTTGGCATAGTTCTGTTATAATCTCCACCCAGCACAGCCAGAAGAGGACTGGCCACCCCTCATAGCCTGGTTCCTCTCTAGGTTTCTTCCTAGGTTTTGGCCTTTCTAGGGAGTTTTTCCTAGCCACCGTGCTTCTACACCTGCATTGCTTGCTGTTTTTGTGGTTTTAGGCTGGGTTTCTGTACAGCACTTCGAGATATTAGCTGATGTACAAAGGGCTATATAAAATAAACTTGATTTGATTTGATCCCCATTAGTTCCTGTCAAGGCAGCAGCAACTCTTCCTGGGGTTTATTATGGATCCCCATTAGTTCATGTCAAGGCAGCAGCTACTCTTCCTGAGGTTTATTATGGATCCCCATTAGTTCCTGCCAAGGCAGCAGCTACTCTTCTTTGGGTTTATTATGGATCCCCATTAGTTCCTGCCAAGGCAGCAGCTACTCTTCCTGGGGTTTATTATGGATCCCCATTAGTTCCTGCCAAGTTAGCAGCTACTCTTCCTGGGTTTTATTATGGATCCCCATTAGTTCCTGCCATGGCAGCAGCTACTCTTCCTGGGGTTTATTATGGATCCCCATTAGTTCCTGTCAAGGCGACAGCTACTCTTCCTGGGGTTTATTATGGAACCCCATTAGTTCCTGCCAAGGCGACAGCTACTCTTCCTGGGGTTTATTATGGATCCCCATTAGTTCCTGTCAAGGCGACAGCTACTCTTCCTGGGATTTATTATGGATCCCCATTAGTTCCTGTCAAGGCAGCAGCTACTCTTCCTGGGATCCAGCAAAATGAAGGCAGTTATACATACTGTATATTCCTCATCTACAGTTCTGTTCTGCATAACAAACTGAAGAAAGGAAGTGTTCTGGGAGACTGAGGAAGTGATACCTCTGTATCCCGGAGACATCGGTCCCATTAATAAACTAGGATATTCTACAGGCAACAGACGGAAGACTGAACACACTCGCATCACTAGCGAAGAGAAAGAGCAGTGAGAGTGAGGAAGAGGAGCAGGCAAAACCATCACTAGCGAAGAGAAAGACCAGTGAGAGGGAGGAAGAGGAGCAGGCAAAACCATCACTAGCGAAGAGAAAGAGCAGTGAGAGTGAGGAAGAGGAGCAGGCAAAACCATCACTAGCGAAGAGAAAGAGCAGTGA
>NC_074695.1:7013403-7083403 GCF_029448725.1 Salvelinus fontinalis | reverse complement strand
TAAGCAGCTAGTGCCTGTGAACTGTCGTAGCGTAGTGGTCTAAGCAGCTAGTGCCTGTGAACTGCCGTAGCGCAGTGGTCTAAGCAGCTAGTGCCTGTGAACTGTCGTAGCGTAGTGGTCTATGCTCTAAGCAGCTAGTGCCTGTGAACTGCCGTAGCGCAGTGCACTAAGCAGCTAGTGCCTGTGAACTGTCGTAGCGTAGTGGTCTATGCTCTAAGCAGCTAGTGCCTGTGAACTGTCGTAGCGTAGTACTCTAAGCAGCTAGTGCCTGTGAACTGTCGTAGCGTAGTGGTCTATGCTCTAAGCAGCTAGTGCCTGTGAACTGTCGTAGCGCAGTGCACTAAGCAGCTAGTGCCTGTGAACTGCCATAGCGCAGTGCACAAAGCAGCTAGTGCCTGTGAACTGTCGTAGCGTAGTGGTCTATGCTCTAAGCAGCTAGTGCCTGTGAACTGTCGTAGCGCAGTGCACTAAGCAGCTAGTGCCTGTGAACTGCCATAGCGCAGTGGTCTAAGCAGCTAGTGCCTGTGAACTGTCGTAGCGTAGTGCACTAAGCAGCTAGTGCCTGTGAACTGCCGTAGCGTAGTGGTCTATGCTCTAAGCAGCTAGTGCCTGTGAACTGTCGTAGCGTAGTACTCTAAGCAGCTAGTGCCTGTGAACTGTCGTAGCGTAGTGGTCTATGCTCTAAGCAGCTAGTGCCTGTGAACTGTCGTAGCGTAGTACTCTAAGCAGCTAGTGCCTGTGACGTGTCGTAGCGTAGTGGTCTATGCTCTAAGCAGCTAGTGCCTGTGAACTGTCGTAGCGTAGTACTCTAAGCAGCTAGTGCCTGTGAACTGCCGTAGCGTAGTACTCTAAGCAGCTAGTGCCTGTGAACTGTCGTAGCGCAGTGGTCTACACTTTTGCTATAAGCGTCAGGAATTTGAGCCCATTGCTGGGCAATATGGTGACCAAGCTGAGTCTACATTAGGTCCAAGTTAATTGGATTTATTTAAATGTTTTCAAGAAGTAAAACGAATAGTCTGATATTTTACACATCAAAGAAAAGGGTCTCAGCACAATGAAATCGTCTTTGAATCAAATGCATAAACATCTTGACAGCGTTACAAAATGAAATATATATATATTAAATATTAAACAATACAGGCTTTCAATCCACACCAAAGACCTATATTGCTGCCATAGGCTATCCATCGTAACACCTGGTAGTGCCTGTCGTGACAAATCACCCACAGCCTAACTGTAAAACGTGGAAGAGCTTCCACACGGAAGGAAAGTTTATCGTTCCACAGTAGGCCTACATCTGTCAATCAACTGATGGCTCATATCAGCTGATCAACTCAGCCATGGGATACACTATAGCCTATTATGGGTTTTCACAACTGTCATTATGGATTGGATTGGCTAACGCAGGGGACCCCCCCTCCAGCATTAGGGACCCCCCTCTCCAGCATTAGGGACCCCCCCTCCAGCATTAGGGACCCCCCCTCCAGCATTAGGGACCCCCCCCCTCCAGCATTAGGGCCCCCCCCAGCATCAGGGACCCCCCCTCCGGGCATTAGGGACCCCCCCTCCAGCATTAGGGACCCCCCCCCCCCTCCAGCATTAGGGACCCCCCCTCCAGCATTAGGGACCCCCCCCCCCCTCCAGCATTAGGGACCCCCCCCCCCCCCCCCCCCTCCAGCATTAGGCACCCCCCCTGCAGCATTAGGGACCACCCCTCCAGCATTAGGGACCCCCCCTCCGGGCATTAGGGACCCCCCCTCCAGCATTAGGGACCCCCCCCCTCCAGCATTAGGGACCCCCCCCTCCAGCATTAGGGACCCCCCCTCCAGCATTAGGGACCCCCCCCCTCCAGCATTAGGGCCCCGCCAGCATTAGGGACCCCCCCCCCCCCCCCTCTGCACGCTCCATTCTATTTCTATGGGAATAAGCACTGTTCATGACACAAACTGTTCACACAGTTGGTGGAGAGAATTTTGCAGTTTTAAAGCTTCTTTCCTACATTTCTACACATTTTACCATGTGTCTAATGTGTATTCACGGGATTATTTGAGTGACAAAATAGTGACAACAATATATATGGGAACTGAAGAACGTTAGCTGACATGGGCTAGTTGATCTGATCTATAAATATCTCTCTAAGGTAATGACTGACATGACAAGAGGAACTGATGATGTAATACCCAATTTCACAATCCCACCTTGTGCATTCCACTATTACAAGTTTCAAGAGTACATTTAAAGCCAAGCTGAATTCATTTAAAAAATATATTGAATCTGGAGAACTAATGGAAACTAATGTTGGTGTAGCATGTTGTTTCTATACTATTAATTCATGCTGTTATCATGATGTTATCCATAAGTGTCTTGTATGGTCAAATCTTATCAAGATCGGGGGTTAAATATCCCATATTTGAAATGTGTAAATAATTCACGTCAATCAGGGGAATTGAGTTCTTTGTGCCAGAAGGGCTGGAATTGAATCCATACTGACATGGTAGGCCTAAACGCAGCCGCTCTAACCACTAGACTACCCCAGGACACAAAACTACATTTTCACCCTAGGATACTACTTCACACTTGTAGCCTAGTGGATACCAATATCTATATTGTGATATTAAGATATATAAACCTACAGTTGTTGATGTGTATGGCTACATTTCAGATATACAGTGGCTTGCGAAAGTATTCACGCCCCCCCCCTTTGGCATTTTTCCTATTTTGTTTACTTACAACCTGGAATTAAAATAGATTTTTTGGTGGGTTTGTGTCATTTGATTTACACAACATGCCTACCACTTTGAAGATGCTACATATTTTTTATTGTGAAACAAACAAGAAATAAGACAAAAAAACAGAAAACTTGAACGTGCATAACTATTCACCCACCCAAAGTCAATACTTTGTAGAGTCACCTTTTGCAGCAATTACAGCTGCATTTCTCTTGGGGTATGTCTCTATAAGCTTGGCACATCTAGTCACTGGGATTTTTGCCCATACTTCAAGGCAAAACTGCTCCAGCTCCTTCAAGTTGGATGGGTTCCTCTGTGTTACGTTCCCCAGTTTCTGTGTTCTGTTTTGTATTTGAGTGTGTGTTTCAGGAGATGGCTTCCTGAAGTACTCCCCAACCAGCTGATTGGTCAACCCCAGGCTAATTGGTGATTGGAGCTGACCCCGCCCCCCTCGTCAAGAAGCAGCTGACTCTAATCACCATTGCCACCTGAAGATAAAAGCCAGTGTTCTGCCCAAGAGAGTGAAGATTGAGAGAGGAGAGAGAGGAGAGAGAGAAAAATTTGATTGTGATATAGTGTTGGTTGTGTATCAGAAAGTTTGGTATGTACTGTTGTTGTTGGTAGCAGTTTTTCTATGTCCTGTGTTTGAGTGTTTGTGAAATCATTAATAATTACTCTGTTTCATTTGTTCCCAGGGGGGAAGGAGAAGGCACTTTGGGAGTGCTTAGGCAAGAGGCCCGTGGGCATACATATACCCGTAGTATATTTACTGTCTAGGCACACTAGGTAAGACCTGGGCGGACCACCCCCTGTATTTTGGTTAGGGCACCAGACGGTGCTAAGTTAGGTAAGTTAAGTGGGTAGGCAGGTTAGATAGGAGAGGGGGAACTTTGATATTTACTTTCTTTGCTTTGGTTCCGTCCAGCCCCTTTTCCCCATATTACCGTGTAAGAAAATAAATCCAAGTAAACGGTAAAATCTGCTTTTGTGTCATCCTTACTCGCACCTACAGTCCATACCTCTTGCACTTCAGAGAGTTGAGTTATAGCAGGGAGTTGCGTTCCCTCTTCTCAGAGGCGTGCGTAACACTCTGACGTACAACAATTTCAAGTCATACCACAGATTCTCAATTGGATTGAGGTCTGGGCTTTGACTAGGCTATTCCAAGACATTTAAATGTTTCCCCTTAAAACACTTGAGTGTTGCTTTAGCAGTATGCTTAGAGCCATTGTCCTGCAGGAAGGTGAACCTCCGTCCCAGACTCAAATCTCTGGAAGACTGAAACAGGTTTCCCTCAAGAATTTCCCTGTATTTAGCGCCATCCATCATTCCTTCAATTCTGACCAGTTACCAGTCCCTGCCAATGAAAAACATCCCACAGCATGATGCTGCCACCACCATGCTTCACTGTGGGGATGGTGTTCTCGGGGTGATGACAGGTGTTGGGTTTGCGCCAGACATAGCGTTTTCCTTGATGGCCAAAAAGCTACATTTGAGTCTCATCTGACCAGAGTACCTTATTCCATATATTTGGGGAGTCTCCCACATTTCTTTTGGCGAACACCAAATGTGTTTACTTATTTTTTTCTTTAAGGAATGGCTTTTTGTGTACGGCTTAAAGTGGTCCTATGGACAGAAACTCCAATCTCCGCTGTGGAGCTCTGATTAAGGCCCTCCTTGCCTGGTCCTTGATTTTTATTGGGAGGCCCTCTCTTGGCAGGTGTGTTGTGGTGCCATATTCTTTCCATTTGTACTTCTCCACAGCTTTGTCCCTGACCTGTTTGGAGATCTCCTTGGTCTTCATGGTGCCGCTTGCTTGGTGGTGTCCCTTGCTTAGTGGTGTTGCAGACTCTGGGGCCTTTCAGAACAGCTGTATATATACTGAGATCATGTGACAGATCATGTGACACTTAGATTGCACACAGGTGGACTTTATTTAACTAATGATGTGACTTCTGAAGGTAATTGGTTGCACCAGATCTTATTTAGGGGCTTCATAGCAAAGGGGGTGAATACATATGCACGCACCATTTTTCAATTTAGTTTTAAATAATTTTTTGAAACAAGTAATTTAAAAAAAATTCACTTCACCAATTTGAACTATTTTGTGTATGTCCATTACATGAAATCCAAATAATAATCCATTTAAATTACAGGTTGTAATGCATCAAAATAGGAAAAACACCAATCGGGATGAATACTTTCGCAAGGCACTGCATTTTTGTACATTTGAATGTTGCAGTAATAGGACCGAGGCCAAGCGTTAGCGAGCAAGAAGATACAATTATTTTGATAGCAAGCCTTGATCCCAATGACTCGACTGCAACCGCATGCAGAGAAACAGAGCTGTTCTATTTCAGGGCCTCACCAGGCTCATTTGAATTTCCTGATGCAGCAGGAAGATTCTCCGTGACAAAAGAGTGATCAAGTTAAGATCCGACTTCTGTGGTAGGACCAGTCAAAGTGATATAGATTGGTTCTGCTGCTGTTACGCACGCGCGCACGCACGCACGCACGCACGCACGCACGCACACACACACACACACCCTTCCTGTCTCTTTCACGCTGATCGTGACGTCCAATCTCACAGCTCTACTGAAGCTGATCTCTCACTGTGACGTAATCCTGCTGATTATGCAATGTGTCCTAGTAGTGTGTGTGTGTGTGTGTGCGTGGGTGTGCGTGTGTGCGTGTTTGTGCGCGTGTCTACTTCTGTGTCACAGTCAGTCTGACCCGATCAAAGCACGAGCTATTTCACACCCTGTGAGAACAATAATCCTAGGAATAAAATATATTTAAATCTAACAATAGTTCTACTTTGAGGGATGATTTACTATAGTAGAGCTCAGGGACTGAGATTCCATGTGCCCTATTTCCTGTCTAGGACACTACTCTACAGCCCGTAGGGAATAGTGTGAGATTTGGAACGCTGACTGACAGGTACATTCTCTAGTTGTTGTTGTTGATGTTGAGACCAGAGGCATGATCTGTTCTACACTTCTACACCGAGTGGCTGAGATCCAATGGGATTTGGATTCAACGCTCTGTTTGTTGTGGAAAGTGGGATGAGTTAGTGATCTATAATAAGGGACACGGTCTGTTAGACAAATGATTTTTGTCTCTGTCTCATTCCCTTTGTACAGTAGTGCGCCTACTTGTCACAAGGTGCCCTTAGAGGGAATAGGAGTCTCTGGTCTAAAGTAGTGCACTACAAAGGGAATAGGGTGCCATTTGGAATGACCGTTCTGTCTGTAGAGCTCTCAGACCAGGGGCCTGTTCAGGAGGAGAAAAACATTACAGAGTCAATCAATCAAATGTATTTTTAAAGCCCTTTTTACATCAGCCGATGTCACATATACCTTAAGGCAGTGTGTGTGTGTGTGTCCTTGTTCTTTTTCACTGCCTATTTGACCAGCTCACAGTAGTCATCGGGGCACAGAGTGTGTGTGTGTGTGTGTGTGTGTGTGTGTGTGTGTGTGTGTGTGTGTGTGTGTGTGTGTGTGTGTGTGTCCTTGTTCTTTTTCACTGCCTATTTGACCAGCTCACAGTAGTCATCGTGGCACAGAGTGTGTGTGTGTGTGTGTGTCCTTGTTCTTTTTCACTGCCTATTTGACCAGCTCACAGTAGTCATCGTGGCACAGAGTGTGTGTGTGTGTGTGTGTGTGTGTGTGTCCTTGTTCTACTTCACTGCCTATTTGACCAGCTCACAGTAGTCATCGGGGCACATAGTGTGTGTCTCCCAGGTCTCACCCTGTTCTCCACAGCCAGTAGAACCAGGTCTCACCCTGTTCTCCACAGCCAGTAGAACCAGGTCTCACCCTGTTCTCCACAGCCAGTAGAACCAGGTCTCACCCTGTTCTCCACAGCCAGTAGAACCAGGTCTCACCCTGTTCTCCACAGCCAGTAGAACCAGGTCTCACCCTGTTCTCCACAGCCAGTAGAACCAGGTCTCACCCTGTTCTCCACAGCCAGTAGAACCAGGTCTCACCCTGTTCTCCACAGCCAGTAGAACCAGGTCTCACCCTGTTCTCCACAGCCAGTAGAACCAGGTCTCACCCTGTTCTCCACAGCCAGTAGAACCAGGTCTCACCCTGTTCTCCACAGCCAGTAGAACCAGGTCTCACCCTGTTCTCCACAGCCAGTAGAACCAGGTCTCACCCTGTTCTCCACAGCCAGTAGAACCAGGTCTCACCCTGTTCTCCACAGCCAGTAGAACCAGGTCTCACCCTGTTCTCCACAGCCAGTAGAACCAGGTCTCACCCTGTTCTCCACAGCCAGTAGAACCAGGTCTCACCCTGTTCTCCACAGCCAGTAGAACCAGGTTGAAGTAGGCATCAGGGCACGGTGTTGGCTCCAATGGGTTGTGGGTCCTTCTCTCCCAGCTCCCCTGAACAGGCCTGTCTGCATTCCCAGCTCCCTTCCCTGGGTATGCTTCCTCTCCCAGCCCTCCTGAACAGGCCTGTCTGCAATCCCAGCTCCCATCCCTGGGTATGCTTCCTCTCCCAGCTCTCCTGAACAGGCCTGCCTGTGTTCCCAGCTCCCCTCCCTCGGTATGCTTCCTCTCCCAGCCACCTCCAGGCTTCCCCACAGCTCCATGCCTCTTCTGCCAGCTACCTCCAGGCTTCCCCACAGCTCCATGCTTCCTCTGCCAGCTACCTCCAGGCTTCCCCACAGCTAAATGCCTCTTCTGCCAGCTACCTCCAGGCTTCCCCACAGCTCCATGCTTCCTCTGCCAGCTACGTCCAGGCTTCCCCACAGCTCCATGCTTCCTCTGCCAGCTACCTCCAGGCTTCCCCACAGCTCCATGCCTCTTCTGCCAGCTACCTCCAGGATTCCCCACAGCTCCATGCTTCCTCTGCCAGCTACCTCAAGGCTTCCCTCTACTTCCATGCTTCCTCTGCCAGCTACCTCCAGGCTTCCCCACAGCTCCATGCTTCCTCTGCCAGCTACCTCCAGGCTTCCCCACAGCTCCATGCTTCCTCTGCCAGCTACCTCCAGGCTTCCCCACAGCTCCATGCCTCTTCTGCCAGCTACCTCCAGGCTTCCCCACAGCTCCATTCCTCTTCTGCCAGCTACCTCCAGGCTTCCCCACAGCTCCATGCTTCCTCTGCCAGCTACCTCCAGGCTTCCCCACAGCTCCATGCTTCCTCTGCCAGCTACCTCCAGGCTTCCCCACAGCTCCATGCCTCTTCTGCCAGCTACCTCCAGGCTTCCCCACAGCTCCATTCCTCTTCTGCCAGCTACCTCCAGGCTTCCCCACAGCTCCATGCTTCCTCTGCCAGCTACCTCCAGGCTTCCCCACAGCTCCATGCCTCTTCTGCCAGCTACCTCCAGGCTTCCCCACAGCTCCATGCTTCCTCTGCCTGCAACCTCCAGGCTTCCCCACAGCTCCATGCCTCTTCTGCCAGCTACCTCCAGGCTTCCCCACAGCTCCATGCTTCCTCTGCCAGCTACCTCCAGGCTTCCCCACAGCTCCATGCTTCCTCTGCCAGCTACCTCCAGGCTTCCCCACAGCTCCATGCTTCCTCTGCCAGCTACCTCCAGGCTTCCCCACAGCTCCATGCTTCCTCTGCCAGCTACCTCCAGGCTTCCCCACAGCTCCATGCTTCCTCTGCCAGCTACCTCCAGACTTCCCCACAGCTCCATGCCTCTTCTGCCAGCTACCTCCAGGCTTCCCCACAGCTCCATTCCTCTTCTGCCAGCTACGTCCAGGCTTCCCCACAGCTCCATGCCTCTTCTGCCAGCTACCTCCAGGCTTCCCCACAGCTAAATTCCTCTTCTGCCAGCTACGTCCAGGCTTCCCCACAGCTCCATGCCTCTTCTGCCAGCTACCTCCAGGCTTCCCCACAGCTCCATGCTTCCTCAGCTAGCTACCTCCAGGCTTCCCCACAGCTCCATGCTTCCTCTGCCAGCTACCTCCAGGCTTCCCCACAGCTCCATGCCTCTTCTGCCAGCTACCTCCAGGCTTCCCCACAGCTCCATGCCTCTTCTGCCAGCTACCTCCAGGCTTCCCCACAGCTCCATGCCTCTTCTGCCAGCTACCTCCAGGCTTCCCCACAGCTCCATGACTCTTCTGCCAGCTACCTCCAGGCTTCCCCACAGCTCCATGCTTCCTCTGCCAGCTACCTCCAGGCTTCCCCACAGCTCCATGCTTCCTCTGCCAGCTACCTCCAGGCTTCCCCACAGCTCCATGCTTCCTCTGCCAGCTACCTCCAGGATTCCCCACAGCTCCATGCTTCCTCTGCCAGCTACCTCCAGGCTTCCCCACAGCTCCATGCATCTTCTGCCAGCTACCTCCAGGCTTCCCCACAGCTCCATGCTTCCTCTGCCAGCTACCTCCAGGCTTCCCCACAGCTCCATGCTTCCTCTGCCAGCTACCTCCAGGCTTCCCCACAGCTCCATGCTTCCTCTGCCAGCTACCTCCAGGCTTCCCCACAGCTCCATGCCTCTTCTGCCAGCTACCTCCAGGCTTCCCCACAGCTCCATGCTTCCTCTGCCAGCTACCTCCAGGCGTCCCCACAGCTCCATGCTTCCTCTGCCAGCTACCTCCAGGCTTCCCCACAGCACCATGCTTCCTCTGCCAGCTACCTCCAGGCTTTCCCACAGCTCCATGCTTCCTCTGCCAGCTACCTCCAGGCTTCCCCACAGCTCCATGCTTCCTCTGCCAGCTACCTCCAGGTTTCCCCACAGCTCCATGCTTCCTCTGCCATCTACCTCCAGGCTTCCCCACAGCTCCATGCCTCTTCTGCCAGCTACCTCCAGGCTTCCCCACAGCTCCATGCTTCCTCTGCCAGCTACCTCCAGGCTTCCCCACAGCTCCATGCTTCCTCTGCCAGCTACCTCCAGGCTTCCCCACAGCTCCATGCTTCCTCTGCCAGCTACCTCCAGGATTCCCCACAGCTCCATGCTTCCTCTGCCAGCTACCTCCAGGCTTCCCCACAGCTCCATGCATCTTCTGCCAGCTACCTCCAGGCTTCCCCACAGCTCCATGCTTCCTCTGCCAGCTACCTCCAGGCTTCCCCACAGCTCCATGCTTCCTCTGCCAGCTACCTCCAGGCTTCCCCACAGCTCCATGCTTCCTCTGCCAGCTACCTCCAGGCTTCCCCACAGCTCCATGCCTCTTCTGCCAGCTACCTCCAGGCTTCCCCACAGCTCCATGCTTCCTCTGCCAGCTACCTCCAGGCATCCCCACAGCTCCATGCTTCCTCTGCCAGCTACCTCCAGGCTTCCCCACAGCACCATGCTTCCTCTGCCAGCTACCTCCAGGCTTTCCCACAGCTCCATGCTTCCTCTGCCAGCTACCTCCAGGCTTCCCCACAGCTCCATGCTTCCTCTGCCAGCTACCTCCAGGTTTCCCCACAGCTCCATGCTTCCTCTGCCATCTACCTCCAGGCTTCCCCACAGCTCCATGCCTCTTCTGCCAGCTACCTCCAGGCTTCCCCACAGCTCCATGCTTCCTCTGCCTGCAACCTCCAGGCTTCCCCACAGCTCCATGCCTCTTCTGCCAGCTACCTCCAGGCTTCCCCACAGCTCCATGCTTCCTCTGCCAGCTACCTCCAGGCTTCCCCACAGCTCCATGCTTCCTCTGCCAGCTACCTCCAGGCTTCCCCACAGCTCCATGCTTCCTCTGCCAGCTACCTCCAGGCTTCCCCACAGCACCATGCTTCCTCTGCCAGCTACCTCCAGGCTTTCCCACAGCTCCATGCTTCCTCTGCCAGCTACCTCCAGGCTTCCCCACAGCTCCATGCTTCCTCTGCCAGCTACCTCCAGGTTTCCCCACAGCTCCATGCTTCCTCTGCCATCTACCTCCAGGCTTCCCCACAGCTCCATGCCTCTTCTGCCAGCTACCTCCAGGCTTCCCCACAGCTCCATGCTTCCTCTGCCAGCTACCTCCAGGCTTCCCCACAGCTCCATGCTTCCTCTGCCAGCTACCTCCAGGCTTCCCCACAGCTCCATGCTTCCTCTGCCAGCTACCTCCAGGCTTCCCCACAGCTCCATGCTTCCTCAGCTAGCTACCTCCAGGCTTCCCCACAGCTCCATGCTTCCTCTGCCAGCTACCTCCAGGCTTCCCCACAGCTCCATTCCTCTTCTGCCAGCTACCTCCAGGCTTCCCCACAGCTCCATGACTCTTCTGCCAGCTACCTCCAGGCTTCCCCACAGCTCCATGCTTCCTCTGCCAGCTACCTCCAATGCTGCGGTGGAATGATGCGGTGGAATGCTGCCGTGGAATGCTGCCGTGGAATGCTGCCGTGGAATGCTGCCGTGGAATACTGCCGTGTAATGCTGCCATCTTACACGCTCTTGACTATTTTGTGTATTTTAAAAAAAGCTGATCTTAACTTTTTTTTGTGCATAATATTTCCGTCGTCATTTCCTGTGCCCAAAAAACAAAAAACAGCGATCACTAACCTTCGATTTGGACGAAGACTTTTACTTGAATGAGTCGGCAGCTGTGGATGTACTGCTCATTCCGTACCAGGCCATAATCCCCGGGACTCGAAACAGGAATTGATGGCTCAAGAGAGGCAAATGAGCCAGCATCCTGGCGAGACTAGGTCGGTGAGTAAAAAAACGCCTTTACCCTCCGTTCTATTGGGCAAACGTACAATCACTGGAGAATAAACTGGATGTGAGCTCCATTCGAGACTTTCCTATCAACGGGACCTGAAGAACTGTAATGGCCTATGTCGTCGTTGAACAAGGACATGGATAATATACCTCAAGCTGGTTTTCCTATGCATTGTCAAGACCGAACGGCAGCATCGGGTAAGGTTAAGGGGAGAGGGGGTGTGTCTCATTGTTAACAACAGCTGGTGCACCATCTCTAATATTAAGGAAGTGTCTAGGTTCTGCTCGCCGGAGTGAAAATACCTCATGATAAACCACAAACCGTACTATTTACCAAGAGATTTTACATCTCTATTTTTCGTAGCTGTCTATTTACCACCACAAACTGATGGTGGCACTAAGACCGCACTCAACGAGCTGTATAAGGCCATAACCAAACAAGATAATGCACATCCAGAGATGGCACTCCTAGTGGCCGGTGACATTAATGCAGGGAAACTGAAATCTGTCATACCTCATATATTTTTTTTCACCATTTTTTTATTTATTGAATATCTGAAACATACAATATACTTGCAGTGAAGCCACTCAACAACTACACCCCACCAGTCATCCAACGGACTCTCATTCAGAACGACACACAGAAGCATACAGGGTCAATGCCCTGCTCAAGGGCACGTTGACAGATCTCCCACCAGGCCAAAAAACGTGAACTCGAACCCTCCAAGACCTACCCCACAGTTCCCCAATAGCTGTCCCTCAACCATCCGAGACCCCTCCCACAGTCCCCCCCAAGAAGAAAATAAAAAATACAATTAATTCCATTCCATTCCATACCCCCAAGAACCCCCCCAACGCACCAACAACCAAGAGAATGAACAAAAGAGAAAAAAGAAAAAGACAGAAGTAAACAGCAAACAACAATAAAAAAACAAAAAAATAATAAATAAAATAAATAGAACTAAAAAAAAAAACACTAAAAAATCAAAGGTCATCAAGGACAACTAAAATTATAACAGCAATGTCAACTGTATATGTTTGTGTGCATGTCTGGCACTATTACACGTATGTGTGTGTTCTTGTATGTGTTTATTTGAATGAGAGTGTGTGTATATGCATGTGTACAAACACCTGCACGACATCAGCCTCAGGCAAACCGACATTAGTTGTAAAAACACTGCCCCTCAGTGTCATTCAAACTGACTTTTTATTATGTTTTATATTGACTTTTAAAAAACACTTATCTTTGACCATCATTCTATCTCCCGCACAGCAACTCCACTCCCTCTTGTCTCCAACTCTACATCCCAACCCTCAGCTTCCCTCGGCCCATCCCATCTATCTCTGCTGGCCACCCTCAGCTTCCCTCGGCCCATCCCATCTATCTCTGCTGGCCACCCTCAGCTTCCCTCGGACCATCCCATCTATCTCTGCTGGCCATCCCTCAGCTTCCCTCAGCCCATCCCATCTATCTCTGCTGGCCATCCCTCAGCTTCCCTCAGCCCATCCCATCTATCTCTGCTGGCCACCCTCAGCTTCCCTCGTCCCATCCCATCTATCTCTGCTGGCCACCCTCAGCTTCCCTCAGCCCATCCCATCTATCTCTGCTGGCCACCCTCAGCTTCCCTCGGCCCATCCCATCTATCTCTGCTGGCCACCCTCAGCTTCCCTCGGCCCATCCCATCTATCTCTGCTGGCCACCCTCAGCTTCCCTCGTCCCATCCCATCTTTCTCTGCTGGCCACCCTCAGCTTCCCTCGGACCATCCCATCTATCTCTGATGGCCACCCACTTCCTGTTTCTACTCAACACATATCTTTCAACTATGCTGTGATGTTTAATGTACAATTTAAATCTATCTAATCAAATAGAATCCACAGATTGCAAGTTGAAGATAAATACTTTCACTAAGAGTATTAGTAATTGACTGACCCGGTCTCTCCAGATCTCCTAACAGTACTATTTCTAGGGTCAATTTTAGATCACTGCTATGCATTTTCAGCCATTCCTGAACCTGAGACCAGAAACAGGCTACCTGAGGGCAATACCAAAATAAATGGTCTTGATTCTGTATCCTCACAACAAAACCTGCAGAGCTTTGATGATTTTATGCCCCAAATATTCAACATTTTGTTGGTGGCAAGAATTCTATACAATAATTTTATCTGAAAAACACGAAGTCTTGAATCTTGCGTTGTTTTATATATCAACTCATACACCCTGTACCATGGAATCAGTACATCAAAAATCTCTTCCCAACTATTTGCAATCTATATATGGCACAGTTGTCAACATCCTGGTCCTCAAATGAAACTGGTATACTTTCCTATTTATGCTATTTTTATTCCTCCTCCATTTTGATCCTTTATATTGGGCAGACAGACCAGTTCCCTACCTCCTCCCGCTGCCACCTGCCTCCTCCATTTTGATCCTTTATATTAGGCAGACAGACCAGTTCCCTACCTCCTCCCGCTGCCACCTGCCTCCTCCATTTTGATCCTTTATATTAGGCAGACAGACCAGTTCCCTACCTCCTCTCGCTGCCACCCGCCTCCTCCATTTTAGGGTTAATGCTGTACTCAATTGATTGTACTCAAATCATTCATCGAAAATGAGACAGACTGGAATACGTTTTGTCATTCATCCGATAACATTGAGGAGTTTATCACATCAGTCACCGGCTTCATTATTAACAGCGTTAACGACGTCGTCCCCACAGTGACCGGACGTACTGTACATATAGGTAGTACTATATACAGTATATACTAGTAGACTGTAGGTAGTACTATATACAGTATATACTAGTAACAGCAGTATACTGTAGGTAGGGGTAAAGGATAGATAATAGACAGTAACAGCAGTATACTGTAGGTAGGGGTAAAGGATAGATAATAGACAGTAACAGCAGTATACTGTAGGTAGGGGTAAAGGATAGATAATAGACAGTAACAGCAGTATATTGTAGGTAGGGGTAAAGTGACTAGACAACAGGATAGATAATAGACAGTAACAGCAGTATACTGTAGGTAGGGGTAAAGTGACCAGGCATCAGGGTAGATAATAGACAGTAACAGCAGTATACTGTAGGTAGGGGTAAAGTGACCAGGCATCAGGATAGATAATAGACAGTAACATCAGTATACTGTAGGTAGGGGTAAAGTGACTAGGCATCAGGATAGATAATAGACAGTAACAGCAGTATACTGTAGGTAGGGGTAAAGTGACCAGGCATCAGGATAGATAATAGACAGTAACAGCAGTATACTGTAGGTAGGGGTAAAGGATAGATAATAGACAGTAACAGCAGTATACTGTAGGTAGGGGTAAAGGATAGATAATAGACAGTAACATCAGTATACTGTAGGTAGGGGTAAAGGATAGATAATAGACAGTAACAGCAGTATACTGTAGGTAGGGGTAAAGGATAGATAATAGACAGTAACAGCAGTATACTGTAGGTAGGGGTAAAGGATAGATAATAGACAGTAACAGCAGTATACTGTAGGTAGGGGTAAAGGATAGATAATAGACAGTAACAGCAGTATACTGTAGGTAGGGGTAAAGGATAGATAATAGACAGTAACAGCAGTATACTGTAGGTAGGGGTAAAGGATATATAATAGACAGTAACAGCAGTATACTGTAGGTAGGGGTAAAGGATAGATAATAGACAGTAACAGCAGTATACTGTAGGTAGGGGTAAAGGATAGATAATAGACAGTAACAGCAGTATACTGTAGGTAGGGGTAAAGGATAGATAATAGACAGTAACAGCAGTATACTGTAGGTAGGGGTAAAGGATAGATAATAGACAGTAACAGCAGTATATTGTAGGTAGGGGTAAAGTGACTAGACAACAGGATAGATAATAGACAGTAACAGCAGTATACTGTAGGTAGGGGTAAAGTGACCAGGCATCAGGGTAGATAATAGACAGTAACAGCAGTATACTGTAGGTAGGGGTAAAGTGACCAGGCATCAGGATAGATAATAGACAGTAACATCAGTATACTGTAGGTAGGGGTAAAGTGACTAGGCATCAGGATAGATAATAGACAGTAACAGCAGTATACTGTAGGTAGGGGTAAAGTGACCAGGCATCAGGATAGATAATAGACAGTAACAGCAGTATACTGTAGGTAGGGGTAAAGGATAGATAATAGACAGTAACAGCAGTATACTGTAGGTAGGGGTAAAGGATAGATAATAGACAGTAACATCAGTATACTGTAGGTAGGGGTAAAGGATAGATAATAGACAGTAACAGCAGTATACTGTAGGTAGGGGTAAAGGATAGATAATAGACAGTAACAGCAGTATACTGTAGGTAGGGGTAAAGGATAGATAATAGACAGTAACAGCAGTATACTGTAGGTAGGGGTAAAGGATAGATAATAGACAGTAACAGCAGTATACTGTAGGTAGGGGTAAAGGATAGATAATAGACAGTAACAGCAGTATACTGTAGGTAGGGGTAAAGGATATATAATAGACAGTAACAGCAGTATACTGTAGGTAGGGGTAAAGGATAGATAATAGACAGTAACAGCAGTATACTGTAGGTAGGGGTAAAGGATAGATAATAGACAGTAACAGCAGTATACTGTAGGTAGGGGTAAAGGATAGATAATAGACAGTAACAGCAGTATAATGTAGGTAGGGGTAAAGGATAGATAATAGACAGTAACAGCAGTATACTGTAGGTAGGGGTAAAGGATAGATAATAGACAGTAACAGCAGTATACTGTAGGTAGGGGTAAAGGATAGATAATAGACAGTAACAGCAGTATACTGTAGGTAGGGGTAAAGGATAGATAATAGACAGTAACAGCAGTATACTGTAGGTAGGGGTAAAGGATAGATAATAGACAGTAACAGCAGTATAATGTAGGTAGGGGTAAAGGATAGATAATAGACAGTAACAGCAGTATACTGTAGGTAGGGGTAAAGGATAGATAATAGACAGTAACAGCAGTATACTGTAGGTAGGGGTAAAGTGACCAGGCATCAGGATAGATAATAGACAGTAACAGCAGTATACTGTAGGTAGGGGTAAAGGATAGATAATAGACAGTAACAGCAGTATAATGTAGGTAGGGGTAAAGGATAGATAATAGACAGTAACAGCAGTATACTGTAGGTAGGGGTAAAGGATAGATAATAGACAGTAACAGCAGTATATTGTAGGTAGGGGTAAAGGATAGATAATAGACAGTAACAGCAGTATAATGTAGGTAGGGGTAAAGGATAGATAATAGACAGTAACAGCAGTATACTGTAGGTAGGGGTAAAGGATAGATAATAGACAGTAACAGCAGTATACTGTAGGTAGGGGTAAAGGATAGATAATAGACAGTAACAGCAGTATACTGTAGGTAGGGGTAAAGTGACTAGGCATCAGGATAGATAATAGACAGTAACAGCAGTATACTGTAGGTAGGGGTAAAGGATAGATAATAGACAGTAATAGCAGTATATTGTAGGTAGGGGTAAAGTGACTAGGCATCAGGATAGATAATAGACAGTAACAGCAGTATACTGTAGGTAGGGGTAAAGGATAGATAATAGACAGTAATAGCAGTATATTGTAGGTAGGGGTAAAGTGACTAGGCATCAGGATAGATAATAGACAGTAACAGCAGTATACTGTAGGTAGGGGTAAAGTGACCAGGCATCAGGATAGATAATAGACAGTAACAGCAGTATACTGTAGGTAGGGGTAAAGGATAGATAATAGACAGTAACAGCAGTATATTGTAGGTAGGGGTAAAGTGACTAGGCATCAGGATAGATAATAGACAGTAACAGCAGTATACTGTAGGTAGGGGTAAAGTGACCAGGCATCAGGATAGATAATAGACAGTAACAGCAGTATACTGTAGGTAGGGGTAAAGGATAGATAATAGACAGTAACAGCAGTATACTGTAGGTAGGGGTAAAGTGACCAGGCATCAGGATAGATAATAGACAGTAGCAGCAGTATACTGTAGGTAGGGGTAAAGGATAGATAATAGACAGTAACAGCAGTATACTGTAGGTAGGGGTAAAGTGACTAGACAACAGGATAGATAATATACAGTAACAGCAGTATACTGTAGCTAGGGGTAAAGGATAGATAATAGACAGTAACAGCAGTATACTGTAGGTAGGGGTAAAGGATAGATAATAGACAGTAACAGCAGTATACTGTAGGTAGGGGTAAAGGATAGATAATAGACAGTAACAGCAGTATACTGTAGGTAGGGGTAAAGTGACTAGACAACAGGATAGATAATATACAGTAACAGCAGTATACTGTAGCTAGGGGTAAAGGATAGATAATAGACAGTAACAGCAGTATACTGTAGGTAGGGGTAAAGGATAGATAATAGACAGTAACAACAGTATACTGTAGGTAGGGGTAAAGGATAGATAATAGACAGTAACAGCAGTATACTGTAGGTAGGGGTAAAGTGACTAGGCATCAGGATAGATAATAGACAGTAACAGCAGTATATTGTAGGTAGGGGTAAAGTGACCAGGCATCAGGATAGATAATAGACAGTAACAGCAGTATACTGTAGGTAGGGGTAAAGGATAGATAATAGACAGTAACAGCAGTATACTGTAGGTAGGGGTAAAGTGACTAGGCATCAGGATAGATAATAGACAGTAACAGCAGTATACTGTAGTTAGGGGTAAAGTGACCAGGCATCAGGATAGATAATAGACAGTAACAACAGTATACTGTAGGTAGGGGTAAAGGATAGATAATAGACAGTAACAGCAGTATACTGTAGGTAGGGGTAAAGGATAGATAATAGACAGTAACATCAGTATACTGTAGGTAGGGGTAAAGGATAGATAATAGACAGTAACAGCAGTATACTGTAGGTAGGGGTAAAGGATAGATAATAGACAGTAACAGCAGTATACTGTAGGTAGGGGTAAAGGATAGATAATAGACAGTAACAGCAGTATACTGTAGGTAGGGGTAAAGGATAGATAATAGACAGTAACAGCAGTATACTGTAGGTAGGGGTAAAGGATAGATAATAGACAGTAACATCAGTATACTGTAGGTAGGGGTAAAGGATAGATAATAGACAGTAACATCAGTATACTGTAGGTAGGGGTAAAGGATAGATAATAGACAGTAACAGCAGTATACTGTAGGTAGGGGTAAAGGATAGATAATAGACAGTAACATCAGTATACTGTAGGTAGGGGTGAAGTGACCAGGCATCAGGATAGATAATAGACAGTAACAGCAGTATACTGTAGGTAGGGGTAAAGTGACCAGGCATCAGGATAGATAATAGACAGTAACAACAGTATACTGTAGGTAGGGGTAAAGGATAGATAATAGACAGTAACAGCAGTATACTGTAGGTAGGGGTAAAGTGACCAGGCATCAGGATAGATTATAGACAGTAACAGCAGTGTACTGTAGGTAGGGGTAAAGTGACCAGGCATCAGGATAGATTATAGACAGTAACAGCAGTATACTGTAGGTAGGGGTAAAGGATAGATAATAGACAGTAACAGCAGTATACTGTAGGTAGGGGTAAAGGATAGATAATAGACAGTAACAGCAGTATACTGTAGGTAGGGGTAAAGGATAGATAATAGACAGTAACAGCAGTATAATGTAGGTAGGGGTAAAGGATAGATAATAGACAGTAACAGCAGTATACTGTAGGTAGGGGTAAAGGATAGATAATAGACAGTAACAGCAGTATATTGTAGGTAGGGGTAAAGGATAGATAATAGACAGTAACAGCAGTATAATGTAGGTAGGGGTAAAGGATAGATAATAGACAGTAACAGCAGTATACTGTAGGTAGGGGTAAAGGATAGATAATAGACAGTAACAGCAGTATACTGTAGGTAGGGGTAAAGGATAGATAATAGACAGTAACAGCAGTATACTGTAGGTAGGGGTAAAGTGACTAGGCATCAGGATAGATAATAGACAGTAACAGCAGTATACTGTAGGTAGGGGTAAAGGATAGATAATAGACAGTAATAGCAGTATATTGTAGGTAGGGGTAAAGTGACCAGGCATCAGGATAGATAATAGACAGTAACAGCAGTATACTGTAGGTAGGGGTAAAGGATAGATAATAGACAGTAACAGCAGTATACTGTAGGTAGGGGTAAAGGATAGATAATAGACAGTAACAGCAGTATACTGTAGGTAGGGGTAAAGGATAGATAATAGACAGTAACAGCAGTATACTGTAGGTAGGGGTAAAGGATAGATAATAGACAGTAACAGCAGTATACTGTAGGTAGGGGTAAAGGATAGATAATAGACAGTAACAGCAGTATACTGTAGGTAGGGGTAAAGGATAGATAATAGACAGTAACAGCAGTATACTGTAGGTAGGGGTAAAGGATAGATAATAGACAGTAACAGCAGTATACTGTAGGTAGGGGTAAAGGATAGATAATAGACAGTAACGGCAGTATACTGTAGGTAGGGGTAAAGGATAGATAATAGACAGTAATAGCAGTATATTGTAGGTAGGGGTAAAGTGACTAGGCATCAGGATAGATAATAGACAGTAACAGCAGTATACTGTAGGTAGGGGTAAAGGATAGATAATAGACAGTAATAGCAGTATATTGTAGGTAGGGGTAAAGTGACTAGGCATCAGGATAGATAATAGACAGTAACAGCAGTATACTGTAGGTAGGGGTAAAGTGACCAGGCATCAGGATAGATAATAGACAGTAACAGCAGTATACTGTAGGTAGGGGTAAAGGATAGATAATAGACAGTAACAGCAGTATATTGTAGGTAGGGGTAAAGTGACTAGGCATCAGGATAGATAATAGACAGTAACAGCAGTATACTGTAGGTAGGGGTAAAGTGACCAGGCATCAGGATAGATAATAGACAGTAACAGCAGTATACTGTAGGTAGGGGTAAAGGATAGATAATAGACAGTAACAGCAGTATACTGTAGGTAGGGGTAAAGTGACCAGGCATCAGGATAGATAATAGACAGTAGCAGCAGTATACTGTAGGTAGGGGTAAAGGATAGATAATAGACAGTAACAGCAGTATACTGTAGGTAGGGGTAAAGTGACTAGACAACAGGATAGATAATATACAGTAACAGCAGTATACTGTAGCTAGGGGTAAAGGATAGATAATAGACAGTAACAGCAGTATACTGTAGGTAGGGGTAAAGGATAGATTATAGACAGTAACAGCAGTATACTGTAGGTAGGGGTAAAGGATAGATAATAGACAGTAACAGCAGTATACTGTAGGTAGGGGTAAAGTGACTAGACAACAGGATAGATAATATACAGTAACAGCAGTATACTGTAGCTAGGGGTAAAGGATAGATAATAGACAGTAACAGCAGTATACTGTAGGTAGGGGTAAAGGATAGATAATAGACAGTAACAACAGTATACTGTAGGTAGGGGTAAAGGATAGATAATAGACAGTAACAGCAGTATACTGTAGGTAGGGGTAAAGGATAGATAATAGACAGTAACAGCAGTATACTGTAGGTAGGGGTAAAGTGACTAGGCATCAGGATAGATAATAGACAGTAACAGCAGTATATTGTAGGTAGGGGTAAAGTGACCAGGCATCAGGATAGATAATAGACAGTAACAGCAGTATACTGTAGGTAGGGGTAAAGGATAGATAATAGACAGTAACAGCAGTATACTGTAGGTAGGGGTAAAGTGACTAGGCATCAGGATAGATAATAGACAGTAACAGCAGTATACTGTAGTTAGGGGTAAAGTGACCAGGCATCAGGATAGATAATAGACAGTAACAACAGTATACTGTAGGTAGGGGTAAAGGATAGATAATAGACAGTAACAGCAGTATACTGTAGGTAGGGGTAAAGGATAGATAATAGACAGTAACATCAGTATACTGTAGGTAGGGGTAAAGGATAGATAATAGACAGTAACAGCAGTATACTGTAGGTAGGGGTAAAGGATAGATAATAGACAGTAACAGCAGTATACTGTAGGTAGGGGTAAAGGATAGATAATAGACAGTAACAGCAGTATACTGTAGGTAGGGGTAAAGGATAGATAATAGACAGTAACATCAGTATACTGTAGGTAGGGGTAAAGGATAGATAATAGACAGTAACATCAGTATACTGTAGGTAGGGGTAAAGGATAGATAATAGACAGTAACAGCAGTATACTGTAGGTAGGGGTAAAGGATAGATAATAGACAGTAACATCAGTATACTGTAGGTAGGGGTGAAGTGACCAGGCATCAGGATAGATAATAGACAGTAACAGCAGTATACTGTAGGTAGGGGTAAAGTGACCAGGCATCAGGATAGATAATAGACAGTAACAACAGTATACTGTAGGTAGGGGTAAAGGATAGATAATAGACAGTAACAGCAGTATACTGTAGGTAGGGGTAAAGTGACCAGGCATCAGGATAGATTATAGACAGTAACAGCAGTGTACTGTAGGTAGGGGTAAAGTGACCAGGCATCAGGATAGATTATAGACAGTAACAGCAGTATACTGTAGGTAGGGGTAAAGTGACTAGGCATCAGGATAGATAATAGACAGTAACAGCAGTATACTGTAGGTAGGGGTAAAGTGACTAGGCATCAGGATAGATAATAGACAGTAACAGCAGTGTATTTGGTGAGTCAAAAGAGTTGAGAGTGCCAAAAGGGTCAATACAGATGGTCCGGGTAGCTATTTAGTTAACTATTTAACTAACTAACTATTTATCAGACTTATAGCTTGGGGCTAGAAGCTGTTCAGGGTCCTGTTGGTTCCAGACTTGAGAGGAGAGAAGAGCAGGGACCAATGTGTGTTTAGCAGAGAGAGAGAATGCCAAGCCGACTCATGCTAGTTAGACAAACTTGTTGCTGCCATAGATTATCCATCATATTATCTGGTAGTGCCTGTCATGACTGCATGAAGTTGTTAGCTAGCTAAGAGCAGCTAATTTAGCCAGCTAGCTAGCTACAGTAAAGCAACATGTTTCTGCCCTCCCCGTCCAATGTCTACATTCTTATGAAACAACAGCCTCATTGTAGCCTATTCCTTCTCATTTAGCCAACTTCATTACATAATTTGTGTGTGTGTGTGTGTGTGTGTGTTGCCATGCGGTAGTAGAGAGAACAGACAATTTTTAGGGCCTTTACCAGGCAGTGATGAGAGTGAAGAGGAGCCTCTTAAAGAAGAAGTTACAGGTCTGTGAGAGCTAGAAATCTTGCTTGTTTGTAGGTGACCAAATACTTATTTTCCACCATAATTTGCAAATAAATTCATAAAAAATCCTACAATGTGATTTTCTGGATTTTTTTTCTCATTTTGTCTGTCATAGTTGAAGTGTACCTATGATGAAAATTACAGGCCTCTCTCATCTTTTCAAGTGGGAGAACTTGCACAATTGGTGGCTGACTAAATACTTTTTTGCCCCACTGTAGTTACCATTGTTACAGTGTTAATATGTATATATTTACATTTACATTTACATTTAAGTCATTTAGCAGACGCTCTTATCCAGAGCGACTTACAAATTGGTGCATTCACCTTATGACATCCAGTGGAACAGCCACTTTACAACAGTGCATCAAAATCTTTTAAGGGGGGGGGGGGGGGGGGGGTCAGAAGGATTACTTTATCCTATCCTAGGTATTCCTTAAAGAGGTGGGGTTTCAGGTGTCTCCGGAAGGTGGTGATTGACTCCGCTGTCCTGGCGTCGTGAGGGAGTTTGTTCCACCATTGTGGGGCCAGAGCAGCGAACAGTTTTGACTGGGCTGAGCGGGAACTGTACTTCCTCAGTGGTAGGGAGGCGAGCAGGCCAGAGGTGGATGAACGCAGTGCCCTTGTTTGGGTGTAGGGCCTGATCAGAGCCTGGAGGTACTGAGGTGCCGTTCCCCTCACAGCTCCGTAGGCAAGCACCATGGTCTTGTAGCGGATGCGAGCTTCAACTGGAAGCCAGTGGAGAGAGCGGAGGAGCGGGGTGACGTGAGAGAACTTGGGAAGGTTGAACACCAGACGGGCTGCGGCGTTCTGGATGAGTTGTAGGGGTTTAATGGCGCAGGCAGGGAGCCCAGCCAAAAGCGAGTTGCAGTAATCCAGACGGGAGATGACAAGTGCCTGGATTAGGACCTGCGCCGCTTCCTGTGTGAGGCAGGGTCGTACTCTGCGGATGTTGTAGAGCATGAACCTACAGGAACGGGCCACCGCCTTGATGTTAGTTGAGAACGACAGGGTGTTGTCCAGGATCACGCCAAGGTTCTTAGCGCTCTGGGAGGAGGACACAATGGAGTTGTCAACCGTGATGGCGAGATCATGGAACGGACAGTCCTTCCCCGGGAGGAAGAGCAGCTCCGTCTTGCCGAGGTTTAGCTTGAGGTGGTGATCCGTCATCCACACTGATATGTCTGCTATTTACCAATGTTAGAGTGTTAATATGTATATATTTCATTTATATTTATATCCTCTACTATTAAATGTGTTGGTTTTGTTTCTCTTTGACTTGCTTGTTGGAGCTCAGAGTTTAAGATTTTCACTGTACATGTGACTATTACATTTATAATCTAATCTAATCTATTATTATTTACATAAATCCAAGACAAACCATTTTGTATGGTATGTATTAGTTTGTGGATGTCCATAATCCCATTACCTATGATATGTTATGAATTACAATTCGTACAATATGTAAGAATTTGCTAAATGTACAATATGTAACGAATTTGAAAAACATATGATATGTTACGAATTCCAGTTCGTTGTGGCTAATGTTAGTTAGCTGGCTAACATTAGCTAGGCTAAGGGTTAGGGTTAGGGGTTAAGGTAAGGGATACGGTTAAATGGTTAAGTTTAGGGTTAGGGGAAGGGTTAGCTAACATGCTAAGTAGTTGCAAAGTTGCTAATTAGCTAAAATGCAGAAGTTGTCTGTGATGAGATTCGAACACGCAGCGTTCATGGTGGGTGGAGGAATTGACTGACAAATCTATGGATATAGCAGCCTAATTTAATTTGTCAAACACGTAGGGCCTACCTGCTTTCTTAAATGGGAAGAAATAGGCTCCAACACAAAGCCATCCTGTTGTTAGTAAAGTTTAATTAAAATGAAGACGATTGAAATTAATTATGCCGACTCGAATTTGCCTACTTTCAGCACCACGAGCTGTCCATTTCCGACGGATTATGCCGCGGCTGCTGAGTCATGTTTCGGCACAACAATGTAAATTACTCAAAAAAGCTTACTGTGAGGTCAATACCTCTGATAAATATATAATGGGCAAGAAACATGTTAAAAAAAATAAAATCTAAATTGACTTCCGGTTTTCCTCATCTTAGCCTCTCCCGCTCTCCTTCTCAAACGGAACAGAACATAGTCTATATTAGTCCGATGCGCAATACTTTTCTGTGTGCTTTTCCGAGCATGGATTACGTAGCCTATAATTCCCGCTAGCTGGACCAGTAAAACCGTAGCTGCAGTTTACAGTTCTCAACACTAGAGGTCAGTGGGAGACAGTGGATTGCAGCGTGAGATGGGGATTCGTTTATCCATTTTCCATATAAGTCATTTAGCAAGACGCTCGTATCTAGAACGTTACACTATTAGTGAGACCTTTCGGCCCTTCTCCATACTGGTCCCCCTGTGGGAATCAAACCCACAACCCTGGCGTTGCTCTATCTACCAACTGAGGCACACAGGAACATGCCACACCAGTTTGCTGTAGAAGTAACTGTTTCTTGGTCTTAAATCCAAAATGGCACCTTATTCCCTATATAGTCCACCACTTTCATTGGGTTCTTGTAAAAAGCAGTGCACTATATAGGGAATAGGGTGACATAGGGCTCTGGTCTAAAGCAGTGCACTATATAGGGAATAGGGCTCTGGTCTAAAGTAGTGCACTATATAGGGAAAAGGGCTTTGGTCTAAAGTTGTGCACTATATAGGGCACTTTCTCTCCCTCGCTCTCTCCTTCTCTCCTTCTCTCTCTCTCTCTCTCTCCTTCTCTCTCTTTCTCTCTCTCCTTCTCTCTCTCTCTCTCTGTCTGTCTCCCACTCTCTCTCTCTCTCTCTCTCTCTCTCTCTCTCTCTCTCTCTCTCTCTCTCTCTCTCTTTCTCTCCCTGTCTCTCTGTCTCTCTTTCACTCTCTCTCTCTTTCTCTCCCTGTATCTCTCTCTCCGTCTGTCTCCCACTCTCTCTCTTTCTCTCCCTGTCTCTCTGTCTCTCTTTCCCTCTCTCTCTCTCGCTCTTTCTCTCCCTCTCTCTCTGCCTCTCTGTTGCTCTATGTCTCTATTTTTCTCTTTCTTTCTCTCAGGCTCTTTCTCTGTCGCTCTCTCAATTAAATTCAATTTAAGGGGCTTTACTGTTTACGTTGCCAAAGCAAGTGAAATAAATAATAAACGAAAGTGAAATAAACAATAAAACGGAACAGTAAACATTTAGCTCACAAAAGTTTCAGAGGAATAAAGACATTTCAAATGTCATATTATGTCTATATACAGTGTTGTAACGATGTGTAAATAGTTAAAATACAAAAGGGAAAATAATAATAAATAAACATAAATGTGGGTTGTATTGACAATGGTGTTTGTTCTTCACTGGTTGCCCTTTTCTTGTGGCAACAGGTCACACATCTTGCTGCTGTGATGTCACACTGTAGTAAAATTGTACATAGTCAAAGATTTCCTTTACTTTGGCTCAGTCACATTGGTCAGGTATTCTGCCACTGTGTACTCTCTGTTTAGGGTCAGTCATTGGTCAGGTATTCTGCCACTGTGTACTCTCTGTTTAGGGTCAGTCATTGGTCAGGTATTCTGCCACTGTGTACTCTCTGTTTAGGGTCAGTCATTGGTCAGGTATTCTGCCACTTTCCCTATCTGTCTGTCTGTCTGTCTGTCTGTCTGTCTGTCTGTCTGTCTGTCTGTCTGTCTGTCTGTCTGTCTGTCTGTCTCTGTCTCTGTCTGTCTCTGTCTCTGTCTGTGTCTGTGTCTGTGTCTGTGTCTCTGTCTGTGTCTCTCTCTCTCTCTCTCTCTCTCTCTCTCTCTCTCTCTCTCTCTCTCTCAGTAGCTCCCTTGAACACTGATGGAGGTTTATGTAAGCCAGGGAGCTCTGTGAGGAAGTAGAATGATATATTGTATGTTAGATGTGTTGGCTGCTTGTGTTACTGATGATCTCTCTTTGTGCTGAAACTGTCTGTGTTAGGTGGAGGCTATTTCTGCTGTTTTCTAATTGGTAGTATTTGACCTTGAGCGTGTCATCGCTCTCTCCCAAGGCATCTCTGCAGTCAGCTAGTTATAGACAGACAGAGAGTTCTTCCTCGTCAGATCCGAGTCTTCGTCTTGCAGTTTCTCTTCCGCTCCACTGCAATGTTACTACTTCTCTGGAGACGCAGGACGATTGGTGGGTGACCGTGAACATAGACCATAGCGGATACATGAGGGAACCCGCATGAAAATATACTATAGTATACTATGGTATATACGTAAATACTGTAGTATTCGATGTAGTGTTTTTATGGATTAATATCAGCAAAACAACACGGAATACCGTAGTATTTATTGTATTATTTACAGTAGTGTTTACAGTTAACTATAGTATAAATACTGTAGTATACTGTAGTGTTTACAGTTAACTATAGTATACTTTAGTAATTAATGTAGTAATTAATTGTAGTACACTGAGTGTAACGTTTGTCGTCGGGAGAAGGAGAAGAGAACCAAGGTGCATCGTGGTAAGTATTCATAATACGTTATTTTAATAAATATGAACACTCTAACAAAACAACACGACAAATGAACAGTTCTGTAAGGTGACGAAAAACACTAAACAGAAAATAATCACCCGCAACTCAAGGTGGGAACAGGCTACCTAAATATTGTTCTCAATCAGAGACAACGATAGACATCTGCCTCTGACTGAGAACCACACCAGGCCAAACACACAGAAATAGACAACATAGAACACCAGACATAGAATGCCCACCCAAACTCACGCCCTGACCAACCAAAATAGAGACATTAAAAGGATCTCTACAGTCAGGGCGTGACACTGAGGAATTTACTGCAGTGGTTTTGCAGACATTACTGTCGTGTTTTTGCGGACATTACTGTCGTGTTTTTGCGGACATTACTGTCGTGTTTTTGCGGATTGTAGTATACTGTAGTTTTTACTGTAGTGTTTTCTTTGCAGACATTACTAGTGTGTATAGTGTTTTATTATCTCAGACATAGAAGTGGAGGCTTTCTCCTTGAGGAAACCTACTGAAGAAATACTAGAATAACACTTTTTCTATAACTTGTAGATAGGACTGGTCTCTCTCTCTCTCTCTCTCTCTCTCTCTCTCTCTCTCTCTCTCTCTCTCTCTCTCTCTCTCTCTCTCTCTCTCTCTCTCTCTCTCTCTCTTCTATAACCTGTAGATAGGACTGGTCTCTCTCTCTCTCTCTCTCTCTCTCTCTCTCTCTCTCTTCTTCTATAACCTGTAGATAGGACTGGTCTCTCTCTCTCTCTCTCTCTCTCTCTCTCTCTCTCTCTCTCTCTCTTCTATAACCTGTAGATAGGACTGGTCTCTCTCTCTCTCTCTTCTATAACCTGTAGATAGGACTGGTCTCTCTCTCTCTCTCTCTTCTATAACCTGTAGATAGAACTGGTCTCTCTCTCTCTCTCTCTCTCTCGATCTCTCTCTCTCTCTACTCTATACCTGTAGATAGGACTGGTCTCTCTCTCTCTCTCTTCCTCTTCTATAACCTGTAGATAGGACTGGTCTCTCTCTCTCTCTCTCTTCTATAACCTGTAGATAGGACTGGTCTCTCTCTCTCTCTCTCTTCTATAACCTGTAGATAGGACTGGTCTCTCTCTCTCTCTCTTCTATAACCTGTAGATAGGACTGGTCTCTCTCTCTCTCTCTCTCTCTTCTATAACCTGTAGATAGGACTGGTCTCTCTCTCTCTCTCTCTCTCTCTCTCTCTTCTATAACCTGTAGATAGGACTGGTCTCTCTCTCTCTCTCTCTCTCTTCTATAACCTGTAGATAGGACTGGTCTCTCTATCTCTCTCTTCTATAACCTGTAGATAGGACTGGTCTCTCTCTCTCTCTCTCTCTTCTATAACCTGTAGATAGGACTGGTCTCTCTCTCTCTCTCTCTCTTCTATAACCTGTAGATAGGACTGGTCTCTCTCTCTCTCTCTCTCTTCTATAACCTGTAGATAGGACTGGTCTCTCTCTCTCTCTCTCTCTCTTCTATAACCTGTAGATAGGACTGGTCTCTCTCTCTCTCTCTCTCTTCTATAACCTGTAGATAGGACTGGTCTCTCTATCTCTCTCTCTCTCTTCTATAACCTGTAGATAGGACTGGTCTCTCTCTCTCTCTTCCATAACCTGTAGATAGGACTGGTCTCTCTCTCTCTCTCTCTCTCTCTCTCTCTCTCTCTTCTATAACCTGTAGATAGGACTGGTCTCTCTCTCTCTCTCTCTCTCTCTCTCTCTCTCTCTCTCTCTCTCTCTCTCTCTCTTCTATAACCTGTAGATAGGACTGGTCTCTCTCTCTCTCTTCTATAACCTGTAGATAGGACTGGTCTCTCTCTCTCTCTTCTATAACCTGTAGATAGGACTGGTCTCTCTCTCTCTCTTCTATAACCTGTAGATAGGACTGGTCTCTCTCTCTCTCTCTCTTCTATAACCTGTAGATAGGACTGGTCTCTCTCTCTCTCTCTCTCTCTCGCTGTCTCTCTCTCTCTCTCTCTCTCTCCATTCTATAACCTGTAGATGGGACTGGTCTCTCTCTCTCTCTTCCATAACCTGTAGATGGGACTGGTCTCTCTCTCTCTCTTCCATAACCTGTAGATGGGACTGGTCTCTCTCTCTCTCTTCCATAACCTGTAGATAGGACTGGTCTCTCTCTCCTTCTCTCTCCTCTCTCTCTCCTCTCCCTCTCTTCTTCTCTCTCCTCTCTCTCTCTCTCTCTCTCCTCCTCTCTCTCTCCTCTTCCTCTCTCTCTCTCTCTCTCTCTCTCTCTCTCTCTCTCTCTCTTTTCTATAACATGTAGATGGGACTGGTCTCTCTCTCTTCTATAACCTGTAGATAGGACTGATCTCTCTCTCTCTCTCTCTCTCTCTCTCTCTCTCTCCATCTCTCTCTTTTCTATAACCTGTAGATAGGACTGGTCTCTCTCTCAACTCGTTATTTTCTCCTCGTCAGAATCTGAAATATCACAGTCCTCCCAGGACCCCTAGAGACACCACAGAGAAAGAGAGTCCCACGTGGGGCTGTGTGTGTGTGTCGTCATTTGGGATGCAGCCTCTGTTTCTGTGTTTTTCTCCCTGAGAGAGGTTGAAGGAGAGAGAGGAGAGACGAGAGAGCGGGGGAGAGAGAGGAGAGACGAGAGAGCGGGGGAGAGAGAGGAGAGACGAGAGAGCGGGGGAGAGAGAGGAGAGACGAGAGAGCGGGGGAGAGAAAGAGAGAGACGAACCCAGAGAAACAAGGTGAACCAGCAGCAGTTCCAACTTCCTAAATGGATGAATCCCACCCAACCATCAGACACCTAATAAACAATAGAAGGAGAGAGTCATTTGATTCGGGAGTCTTTTGTAGATTTCTCCCCTCTGGATTGGGAACATTTGGGTTTTTGTGGATTACACCTAAAGAATCCAACGGAACATAGGGGGACACTCCCATTCGCTGATGGCTCCGTCTCCATGTGCTGAAAGCCAATCAGATTGCGGATTTCTCCAGAACCTTTTTTTTTATATAAAAGCAATGATCACTTTCTTCATTAGAGTAACGATGATCAGTGTTAGAATCACTGCAGTCACTGAGGACATGTAAACATATAGAATGGGGGAATATCATAATACTTGACTTGTTATGCAGAGAACAAGTCATACCACTGTATTGACCAAAGAGACATTGGTTATTATTGAACGGAAAAAAAAACTCTCCACATCAGTTGTGTGTTGTATTGTAAGGCTGCTTGGTCAGCCATTTTACTACAGTATTTTCCCAACTACATTTTGTATCACAGCTTTTTTTTTCTTCTTTTACTATACATTACTATCTGCTCGTTGNTCAAAGAATTCTCAAAAAAAATAAATGGAAAATTGGTGTGTGCATATGTATTCACCTCCTTTACTATGAAGCCCCTAAATAAGATCTGGTGCAACCAATTACCTTCAGAAGTCACATGATTAGTTAAATAAAGTCCACCTGTGTGCAATCTAAGTGTCACATGATCTGTCACATGATCTCAGTATATATACACCTGTTCTGAAAGGCCCCAGAGTCTGCAACACCACTGAGCAAGGGGCACCACCAAGCAAGCGGCACCATGAAGACCAAGGAGCTCTCCAAACAGGTCAGGGACAAAGTTGTGGAGAAGTACAGATCAGGGTTGGGTTATTAAATAAATATCAGAAATATTGAACATCCCACAGAGCACCATTAAATCTATTATTAAAAACTCACGGACAAGGCAAGGAGGACATTCATCAGGGAGGCAACAAAGAGACCAGAGATAACCCTGAAGGAGCTGCAAAGCTCCACAGCGGAGAGTGGAGTATCTGTCCATAGGACCACTTTAAGCCGTACACGCCACAGAGCTGGGCTTTACGGAAGAGTGGCCAGAAAAAAGCCATTGCTTAAATAAAAAAATAAGCAAACACGTTTTGTGTTCGCCAACAGGCATGTGGGAGACTCCCCAAACAGATGGAAGAAGGTACTCTGGTCAGATGAGACAAAATTTTTGCTTTTTGGTCATCAAGGAAAACGCTATGCCTGGCACAAACCCAACACCTCTCATCACCCCAAGAACACCATCCCCACAGTGAAGCATGGTGGTGGCAGCATCATGCTGTGGAGATGTTTTTCATCGGCAGGGACTGGGAAACTGGTCAGAATTGAAGGAATGATGGACGGCGCTAAATACAGGGAAATTCTTGAGGGAAACCTGTCACAGGCTTCCAGAGATTTGAGACTGGGACGGAGGTTCACCTTCCAGCAGGACAATGACCCTAAGCATTCTGCTAAAGCATCACTCGAGTGGAAACATTTAAATGACTTGGATTGGCCTAGTCAGAGCCCAGACCTCAATCCAATTGAGAATCTGTGGTATGACTTAAAGATTGCTGTACACCAGCAGAACCCATCCAACTGGAGCTGGAGCAGTTTTGCCTTTAAGAATGTGCAAAAATCCCAGTGGCTAGATGTGCCAAGCTTATAGAGACATGCCTCAAGAGACTTGCAGCTGTAATTGCTGCAAAAGGTGGCTCTACACAGTATTTACTTTGGGGGGGGTTAATCGTTATGAAGAAAAAAGTTATGAAGTTATGAAGAAAAAATATTTAGCATCTTCAAAGTGGTAGGCATGTTGTGTAAATCAAATGATACAAACCCACCAAAAATCTATTTTATTTCCAGGGTGTAAGGCAACAAAATAGGAAAAATGCCAAAGGGGGGGGGGGGGGGGGGGGGGGGCGTGAATACTTTCGCAAGCCACTGTATATGATTACACCTTGATAAGAAACATTATCAAAGGCCACAGCGAGTAAACAATATAAAACATATAGAAGTCAACAGTAAAATAAATAATAATAAATAAATAAAAGTAATGAATGATTGAATTTGAATTTAAACTGAACCTCCAATGACAGAAGCAGGTCATCAACACACCACTATCACTGTTTCATGTTACTATGACAACAACATTTTCTACCAAATCAGCTTTGAGTCCTTCCTCATAACAGCTGAATGGTGAATTACGACTTCCCAGTTATTTCTACATGAGCATCACTGTCAACAACATCCTGTCTTGTCGACTCCTACGGTGACTGTCAAGAAAATGAACATAGGAGTTAGCACAAATATATCTGGCACAAGGCTGCACAATCTTTCATCATCACCATCACCATCATCATCATCATCCCCATCATGAGCACCACAACAGTCACCTATCGTCATCATTGACATGACTGTGTTCACTGTTTCAGTGTTGAGAGACACATGAGCCATGTCCTGTCTTGTTTCAGTGTTGAGAGACACATGAGCCATGTCCTGTCTTGTTTCAGTGTTGAGAGACACATGAGCCATGTCCTGTCTTGTTTCAGTGTTGAGAGACACATGAGCCATGTCCTGTCTTGTTTCAGTGTTGAGAGACACATGAGCCATGTCCTGTCTTGTTTCAGTGTTGAGAGACTCATGAGCCATGTCCTGTCTTGTTTCAGTGTTGAGAGACTCATGACCCATGTCCTGTCTTGTTTCAGTGTTGAGAGACTCATGAGCCATGTCCTGTCTTGTTGCAGTGTTGAGAGACACATGAGCCATGTTCTGTCTTGTTTCAGTGTCTCCTTCTGCATTTCTACGTAAGGTCACGGCCTGGTGTGACCTTAGACAACCTTTCACCTCTCACCCTCGATCTCGGCCACAGCCGATTGGCTCCTGTAGTACACACAGGATGTGTTACCCGGCAACAGCTGAGTGGAAACGCTCCACAAATGCACTGGTGACACGCCCACGTCACCTGACCTGTAAATCTCTGACACCTGTCTTCCACCTGTACACAGTCCTCCAATATCACCGCCTCCTCAACCTTGTTCTCTCGTCTCCCCTCGTCTCCCCTCGTCTCCCCTCGTCTCCCCTCGTCTCCCCCCGTCTCCCCTCGTCTCCCCTCGTCTCCCCTCATCTCCCCTCGTCTCCCCTTCCCACAGAGGGAGTAGGGTACACTTATAGTATACACTGTTGTCCCCAAGCACCCTTTCATTTACTTACACAAGAGGATAAGAGTTGAGGACTATGGTTCTCTCCCTGCACCTGGTTGGTGGAGCCCCCTGCTGGTGTGGTGGAGGTAGCGCAGCTACGTTACATTACATTACACGGTAGTCTCATATTCCGTAACCTCCTTGGGGTTCCTCAGGCTGCGGTACTGGATCCTGGGCGTCACCGGAGACGTGTTCTCCAGGACCAGGATGGTCTTCCGCAGCCGCCTGTCTATGAAGTGAGCGTCCCAGGCAGGGTACCTCTTTCTGGGCAGGTCTATCCGGATCACTGGCCCCTCTGTCCCAGGGGTCCGGAGGGCCATGGCCGGTGAGGTGGATCTAACTTGGAACACAGCTAGATCTCCTGGTACCACCTCACCCCGGTCCGCACCTGCAGTCCTACTTAGGGTCCTAGGGGGGCTGGTGAGCACGTCCGAAGGCGGGAGGGGGGACGCATCGGCTGGGGTCACACAGGACTCCACCATCACCCCCCCATCCTCCACACACCCCCTCCACTGAGCCCCGGACACCGGCCCATCAGGGTGCAGGAGACAATAATATACCAACATGAAGAAGGTTCCCAGAGCGTAGCTACAAACCACAACACACACCACGATGAGAGCGTAAAAGTCGGAGGTGTTCGGCCCGCGGTAAAGGTACCACGCCGCGGTGAGAGACACGTTCTCTACCAGAGTCACTGAGTAATAGAGCCACATTCTGAAACGGGCGCGGCCCTCCTTGACGTTGAACCAGCAGAAGATATAGATGATGCCCACTACCATGTTATAGATGATCTCCTCCCACTTGGACATGCAGAAGTCTGTCTCCCCCTGGATGGTCCAGAACGTCATGATGCACCAGTGGCTCACGACGAAGATACCGAAGTAGAGCTGCAACGCAGAGACGTCAACATTTTTTACAAACCCCCCCAAAAAACAACAGCTCAACAGTTGTAAAAAGTCAGGTAACTTTCTGAAAATTCCCAGGTTATTCCCGAAATCCCACTTAGAGAGACTAAACAGGAAATCCAGACTCTTCCAACCAGGAGAAGAAGAAATGGGAATTTTGGGAAAGTTACCAGATTTTTGCAACCGTACCCAGCATCAACATGAATATAAACTGCAATTAATGCTAACTTTGTTTAAATTGTAGAAACATAAATTGCATTTTTCTCAGTGCATGTTCTGTGTGGTGTGTAACCTTTACCTGGAACACGGAGGCAAACAGGGCGAAGGTGATGGTCCTGGCCCCGATGGTGAAGAAGTGCCACAGCATCTGAACAATCACAGCCTTGTAGGACATCGGCAGCTTGTCATCTCTGGAGTCCCTCAGAGTCTTCTGGTAGGATGCTATCATCCAGGCCAGAGAGACCAAGGAGGCTGAAGCAGAGAGACCTGGAGAGAGTGGGGAAGAGATATGAGAGAGAGATCTGAGAAAGAAAGGTGTTTGAGACACCATCTGTTAGGATGCTATCATCCAGGCCAGAGAGACCAATGAGGCTGAAGCAGAGAGACCTGGAGAGAGTGGGGAAGAGATATGAGAGAGAGATCTGAGAAAGAAAGGTGTTTGAGACACCATCTGGTAGGATGCTATCATCCAGGCCAGAGAGACTAGAGAAGTGAGGCAGAGAGATCAACAGATGGGGACAGAAGAGGGATGAGTGGTACGGAGGACGTGCATTCTTTATACGACTGGACTCTGAGATTGACATCTGTTCAGAGATTCCCTGTGTTTTATATAACTGCCTGTCCTACGGTTCCTCAATTCTGTCCTCAGGAAGACACATTACATAACCTCATCGAAGTAGACCAGACCAGCGAGCCCTCATGCTCAGCCTAAATAAAGTAGACTAGCCCAGCATAGACTACCCCAGTCTAGACTACCCCAGTCTAGACTACCCCAGTCTAGACAACCACAGCCTAGACTAACCCAGTCTAGACTACCCCAGTCTAGACAACCACAGCCTAGACTACCCCAGCCTAGACAACCACAGCCTAGACTAACCCAGTCTATACTACCCCAGCCTAGACTAACCCAGCCTAGACTAACCCAGTCTAGACTACCCCAGTCTAGACTACCCCAGTCTAGACTACCCCAGTCTAGACAACCACAGCCTAGACTAACCCAGTCTAGACTACCCCAGTCTAGACAACCACAGCCTAGACTACCCCAGCCTAGACAACCACAGCCTAGACTAACCCAGTCTATACTACCCCAGCCTAGACTAACCCAGCCTAGACTAACCCAGTCTAGACTAACCCAGTCTATACTACCCCAGCCTAGACTAACCCAGCCTAGACAACCACAGCCTAGACTAACCCAGTATAGACTAGCCCAGCATAGACTAACCCAGTCTAGACAACCACAGCCTAGACTAACCCAGTCTAGACTAGCCCAGCATAGACTAACCCAGTCTAGACTACCCCAGCCTAGACTAACCCAGTCTAGACTAGCCCAGCATAGACTAACCCAGTCTAGACAACCACAGCCTAGACTAACCCAGTCTAGACTACCCCAGCCTAGACTAACCCAGTCTATACTACCCCAGCCTAGACTAACCCAGCCTAGACAACCACAGCCTAGACTAACCCAGTATAGACTAGCCCAGCATAGACTAACCCAGTCTAGACAACCACAGCCTAGACTAACCGGGTCTAGACTAGCCCATTATAGACTACCCCAGCCTAGACAACTTCATTGTATAGTACCCCACTCTATAGTACCCCACTCTATAGTACCCCAGTCTATAGTACCCCAGTCTATACTACCCCAGTCTATAGTACCCCAGTCTATAGTACCACAGTCTATAGTACCCCAGTCTATAGTACCCCACTCTATAGTACCCCAGTCTATAGTACCCCAGTCTATACTACCCCAGTCTATAGTACCCCAGTCTATAGTACCACAGTCTATAGTACCCCAGTCTATACTACCCCAGTCTATAGTACCCCAGTCTAGACCGCCCCAGTCTATAGTACCCCAGTCTATAGTACCCCAGTCTATAGTACCCCAGTCTAGACCGCCCCAGTCTATAGTACCCCAGTATATAGTACCCCACTCTATAGTACCCCAGTCTATAGTACCCCAGTTTATACTACCCCAGTCTATAGTACCCCAGTCTATACTACCCCAGTCTATAGTACCCCAGTCTATAGTACCCCACTCTATAGTACCCCAGTCTATAGTACCCCAGTCTATAGTACCCCAGTCTAGACCGCCCCAGTCTATAGTACCCCAGTCTATAGTACCCCAGTCTATAGTACCCTGTTTGATTAAAGCTGTAATGCAGCATCATGATCGTTATACAGTGCTTACACACACACACACACACACACACACACACACACACACACACACACACACACACACACACACACACACACACACACACACACACACACACACACACACACACACACACACACACACACACACACACACACACACACACACACAGTCATTTGATCTGACAGAATCAGAAGAGTTTGCTTTGCATTTTCCTAAAAGGCCTGACGTCTGCTGTCATCATCTACTTATCAAAATTACATTAAAAGACCACTGTTATAATTTTAGAGTTTCGCCGTTACATTTTTCATGCCTTTAGACGGGATTCATTACTAATTGGACATGAGATTAAATTATTAACATTTTGCTAAATTAATATTTAATTCAGTTAAATGAGGTCTCCCGTCTCGCTGCTTTTGGCTCTCCTGCTATGATCTTAATAACATGTCTAATATATGAATTCATCCTGTTCTTCTCCAGAAGGAACAATAGACGCTCAGGTTCTCATAACTAACAGCACTCTTCAACAGAGACAGAGGCACACACACAACTTTTAAATTATTACATTTGTGAATTCTTTCAAAGTTATGTGAGAAAAGAAGAAGATGACATGGGAATACTTCAACAGTGAGAAGAAAACATGGGAATACTTCAACAGTGAGAAGATGACATGGGAATACTTCATCAGTGAGAAGATGACATGGGAATACTTCATCAGTGAGAAGTTAAAAACCTGTTATGGCTGCACGCTGAATATTGAAAAAACTGGAAAATGTGTGCACATTTTCAAACGGCCTCCTAAGAAACTTTTTATTTTCCAATATGCATATATTTACTACTGTTGGATAGATAACAGTCTGTAGTTTCTAAAAAGGTTTGAATTGTTTCTCTAAGTCGAACAGAAATATTTTTACAGCCATTTTCCCAGCCGAATTGAGTTTCCCAAAATGCGATGTGTCTCTTTAAGACCTTCTCTATAAAAGGCCATTTGACTTGGGACCATATAAACACGTCAGAGGCGTTCGTCAGACTGTAATGCGGAAGTGAGAATTGAAAGGAGTCGAATATCTCGTCCCTGGACTGAATAACACAACTTCTTGTGAGACCTGCGCAGTTAAAATAAAAATCCGGGCGCGAAGGATAATTTGATCTCGGCTTCTGGAACAAGGTAGATAACGTTGAATATGATGCCTGACTACGATATTATTTGCTACATGTCACAAAATCATCCTAAAGTATGTTTTTTCAATATACTTTAATTATATTATTGCAATTTATTCTGGACTTTAGATGTGAAACGACGGAAGAATTTTTTGAAGAAACGCTTTCTGGCGCAGCAATGCTACCGTGCTAGCTAACCAAAGAGGGAAATCATTCGTTCTGGAACCCAACTAAAGACTCTACTGGACATTGGACCCCGTTACAACATTCTGATGGAGTACCAAGAAAGATAAGACCCAATTTGGGATGCTTTTTCATATATATGTCGAACTGTTGAATGCTAACTCTGCTAACTATGCTAGGCTAGCGCTTGACTAGAATCAATGCTGCCTTATGCTAGCTTATGATGTTAGCTAATATAACGATATATTGTGTTTTCGCTGTAAAACACTTCAAAAATCGGAAATGTTGTCTGTATTCACAAGATATCTGTCTTTCATTAGTTATCCACCATATGTTTTTCTGAAATGTTTTATGAGGTGTAATTAGTAGCCGACGTTGGTGTATGTATTTTCTCTGGCTACTCCCGGCTGGATTCAGACTGTAGCTATGTATTAGCATTTTTGGGTAGCATCAATGTAAAACTGATTTATAGCTAAAATATGCACTTTTTATGAACAAAACATAGATTTATTGTGTAACATGTTATATGACTGTCATCTGAGGTCGTTTTTTCTGGGCTCTTTAGGTTGGTTTTAGTTTATTTCGGTTGGTTGTGCATGCTACTTCAATCATAATTCATACTTCATAATCATAATTCATACGTGTCTGTCCACTTTTGTATTTGGTGGTGAGCTAACATAAATATATGTGGTGTTTTCTCTGTAAAACATTTAAAAAATCGGACATGTTGGCTGGATTGACAAGATGTTTATCTTTCAAATGCTGTATTGGACTTGTTAATGTGTAAAAGTTAAATATTTTTAAAAAATAGATTTTGAATTTCGCGCTCTGCAGGGGTGTCATTTTCGGTCCGAGGTCGGGCTTGCACCCCAAACAGGATAACATGGGAATACTTCAACAGTGAGAAAATGACATGGGAATACTTCAACAGTGAGAAGATGACATGGGAATACTTCAACAGTGAGAAGATGACATGGGAATACTTCATCAGTGAGAAGATAACATGGGAATACTTCAACAGTGAGAAGATGACATGGGAATACTTCAACAGTGAGAAGATGACATGGGAATACTTCAACAGTGAGAAGATGACATGGGAATACTTCAACAGTGAGAAGATGACATGGGAATACTTCAACAGTGAGAAGATAACATGGGAAACTGTCCCGTTGTTCGTAATAATGAATAAAGTGAAACTTAATCAAATACAAATAAAGAATAAATGAACCGTGACGACAATGCAGTGCAAACAGGCAACTAAACATAAAACAATATCCCATAACCCACAGGTGGAAAAAATGCAACTTAAATATGATTCCCAATTAAAGACAACGATTACCAGCTGCCTCTAATTGGGAATCATACCAAAACCTCAACATAGAAAAAACAAACTAGAACCCCACATAGAAAATATAAACTAGACTAACCCCCCTAGTCACGCCCTGACCTACTCTACCATAGAAAACAAAGGCTTTCTAGGGTCAGGACGTGACAGAATCCTTCAACAGTGAGAAGATACCCTACATTACTCATCTCATATGTATATGTAAATACTGTACTCTATACCATCTACTGCATCTTGCCATCTTTATGTAATACATGTATCACTAGCCACTTTAAACTATGCCACTTTATGTTTATATACCCTACATTACTCATCTCATATGTATATACTGTACTCTATACCATCTACTGCATCTTGCCTATGCCGTTCTGTACCATCACTCATTCATATATCTTTATGTACATATTCTTTATCCCTTTACACTTGTGTGTATAAGGTAGTAGTTGTGGAATTGTTAGGTTAGATTACTTGTTGTTATTACTGCATTGTCGGAACTAGAAGCACAAGCATTTCGCTACACTCGCATTAACATCTGCTAACCATGTGTATGTGACAAATAATATTTGATTTGATAACATGGGAATCCTTCATCATTGAGAAGATGGGTGAATTTTACTTTTACTTGAGTAATTTTCTTTTAAAGGTATCTTTACTTTTACTCAAGTATGAAAATGTGGTACTTTTTCCACCACTGCATTTGTGAGTGTGTGTGTGTGTGTGTCTGTGATCTTGCAGCTGTCCACTCAAACTGGAAGCAGAAGAGAGCAATACAGGATATGAACCAGCTGTCCACTCAAACTGGAAGCAGAAGAGAGCAATACAGGATATGAACCAGCTGTCCACTCAAACTGGAAGCAGAAGAGAGCAATACAGGATATGAACCAGCTGTCCACTCAAACTGGAAGCAGAAGAGAGCAATACAGGATATGAACCAGCTGTCCACTCAAACTGGAAGCAGAAGAGAGCAATACAGGATATGAACCAGCTGTCCACTCAAACTGGAAGCAGAAGAGAGCAATACAGGATATGAACCAGCTGTCCACTCAAACTGGAAGCAGAAGAGAGCAATACAGGATATGAACCAGCTGTCCACTCAAACTGGAAGCAGAAGAGAGCAATACAGGATATGAACCAGCTGTCCACTCAAACTGGAAGCAGAAGAGAGCAATACAGGATATGAACCAGCTGTCCACTCAAACTGGAAGCAGAAGAGAGCAATACAGGATATGAACCAGCTGTCCACTCAAACTGGAAGCAGAAGAGAGCAATACAGGATATGAACCAGCTGTCCACTCAAACTGGAAGCAGAAGAGAGCAATACAGGATATGAACCAGCTGTCCACTCAAACTGGAAGCAGAAGAGAGCAATACAGGATATGAACCAGCTGTCCACTCAAACTGGAAGCAGAAGAGAGCAATACGGGATATGAACCAGCTCTGTAATTCCTTCAGACATCTGTTGGTCTGTTTTCGTATCTATCAGAACTCAGGATGAGACCCAGATGCTGACAGCTAGAGTAACAGATGTTTAGTGACCCAATCAGGGTGCAGGACAAAGACAGATCAACGGCAGGCAGAGGTCCGTAATCCAGGGCAAAGTCAATAAGGTACAGAACGGCAGGCAGGCTCGGGGTCAGGACAGGCAGAGGTTCGTAAACGGGTCAGAGTCAGGCAGGTACAGAATGGCAGGCAGGCTCGGGGTCAGGATAGGCAGAATGGTCAGAACTGGGGGAAACTAGGAAACAGAACTTGAGAAAGCAGGGAGACGGGTAAACACGCTGGAAAGACCTGACAAGACAAACTGGCAACAGACAAACAGAGGACACAGGTATAAATACACTGGGGATAATGACGAAGATGGCCGACACCTGGAGAAGGGGTGGAGACAAGCACAAAGACAGATGAAACAGATCACAGGGTGTGACAATATCAGATGAATCAGCTCTGTAGCACCTTCAGATATCTGTCAGTCTGTTGTCTTTGTGTGTATGTTTGTTCAGCTCCTGTCCCAGGAGGTTTAGGTTATAGAAGGATTGCTAGATTAGACATATCCAGACCACACACACCAAGACGGCACCGACTTTGACAGAGGTCACAGAGAACTAAAATAATTTTCACACAGAAAGCCAGGAAACATTTCAACTCACAACCTAGACAAATCTAAAGGTAGGTTTGGGTCTTCCTCAAGGCTCTCTTCTCAGACCTCTTCTGTTATCATCTTGTACTGTAGGCCTCTTAGTGATGTTGCTCGGGACCACAGTGTCGATTTCCCTCAGCTACTTGGTCTATATACAACTGTACATTTCAATGAAACATTGTGAATCTTCCCTTTTTGCCTGGACTGATGGTACTAGAGAAACGTTTGACATTCAGACGTGGCATTACTGTTGTACCCATCAAGATAGCTGTTCAGTTATGGTCATGTGTCACTGCTAAAATGATAACTTATATTGTAAACCTTTCTATCTTTCTATATCCTGAATGTCCCCCCCCCCTCCAGGACCCACATAATGTTATCAGGTATATGTTGAATGTCCCCCCCCCCCCCCCCCTTAGGACCCACATAATGTTATCAGGTATATGCTGAATGCCCCCCCCTAGGACCCACATAATGTTATCAGGTATATGCTGAATGCCCCCCCTAGGACCCACATAATGATATCAGGTATATACTGAATGCCCCCCCCCCCCCCCCCTAGGGGTACAGGAGTTCCAGGAAGTGGGCTTGTTGCCTTTGGAGTCCAGAGACCAACTTAAACTCAATCATATGTTTAACATCTTAAATAATTGTGCGTCAGGTTACGTGAAAAACCACATTGATATGATCTATAACCAAGTCAGTTACAATACCAGCGCAGGTGTTTATGTCTTGTAAAAACCCAAGTGTAAACAGTACTGCGAGGAACACGTTTTTCCTCCCCTTTAAGCAAAGAAAAAGTAAAAAAAAAAAAGCTTTTAAAAAGCAAGCAAAGGTTTTCATTTTGGACAAGTTTGTCTCAGTAAGAGAAACCACTCCACTGCGCCCCCTACTGATGGTCAGGGGTATTATCTGAAGGATCGGTATGATGTGCAATTAATAGATTGTTTTAATGTGAAATTAATATGTTTATTTTGTGTTTTTTAAGTTAGAGAGAAGTACAGTGAATAGTGTCACTTTTTAGGACGTTAATATAAATGAATATGGTTGTTTGTAATTTTATCTTGTCTTTTAATCATTATATGTGTTATTGTTTTTACCATTGAGGACCACTATGGAAACAAGCGTTTTAATGAATACTTTCAAGTGATATCCTCTGGGTCCACATTGTACATTCTGTTGTACATGTCTGTCTATGTCAAAATAACATTCAATTCAACGGCTATTTACATATTCCGCATTATGACGCTTTTTTGGGGGGGGGGGTTTGGCAATGTCAGTCTGTCATTGTCATATTAACATCTCCATCAGTGCCATCAGTATTTTCCTTCCAAATTGTCTCTCTAATCTTCTGCCTTTGTATGCTGACAGACTTGTGGCGCTATGCTCTCTGCGATGTTTGATTCGATTAAGATTGGCTCTGCTCGTCGTGCTTGCTCAGTCCAAGGATGGCGTTGTCGGTGTGTGTGTGTGTTTGTGTGTGAAGCGCTTTCCGTCCATAGCTAATTAAGAGATCTCTGCATCTATCTGGATCGGGTCCAAATGGCGAAGGAGTGTGTGTGTGTGTGTGTGTGTGTGTGTGTGTGCGTGTGTGTGTGTGTGTGTGTGTGTGTGTGTGTGTGTGTGTGTGTGTGTGTGTGTGTGTGTGTGTGTGTGTGTGTGTGTGTGTGTGTGTGTGTGTGTGTGTGTGTACAGTGCATAAGGAAAGTATTCAGACCCATTGACTTTTTCCACATTTTGTTACATTACAGCCTTGTTCTAAAATGTATGAAATATTTTTTTTCTCTCATCAATCTACACACAATACCCCATAATGACAAAATGAAAACAGGTTTTAAAAATAGAAAACAGAAATACCTTATTTACATAAGTATTCAGAACCTTTGCTATTAGCTCAGGTGCATTCTGTTTCCATTGATCATCCTTGAGATGTTTCTACAACTGGACTGGAGTCCACCTGTGGTAAATTCAATTGATTGGACATGATTTGGAAAGGCACACACCTGTCTATATAAGGTCCCACAGTTGACAGTGCATGTCAAAGTAAAAACCAAGTCATGAGGTCGAAGGAATCGAACTCCAGGCTGTAGTGACGCCACAACACTGCGATGCAATGCCTGAGACCGCTGCCTGAGACCGCTGCCTGAGACCGCTGCCTGAGACCGCTGCCTGAGACCGCTGCCTGAGACCGCTGCCTGAGACCGCTGCCTGAGACCGCTGCCTGAGACCGCTGCCTGAGACCGCTGCGCCACTCTGCCTCCATCATTCTTAAATGGAGGAAGTTTGGACCAACCAAAACTCTTCCTAGAGCTGGCCGCCCGGCCAAACTGAGCTATTGGGGTGGAGAAGGGCCTTGGTCAGGGATGTGACCAAGAACCTGACAGAACTCCCGAGCTCCTCTGTGGAGAATGGGAGAATCTTCCAGAAGGACAAACATCTCTGCAGCACTCCACCAATCAGGCCGTTATGGTAGAGTGGCCAGACGGAAGCCATTCCTCAGTAAAAGGTACATGACAACCTGCTTGGAGTGTGCCAAAAGGCACCTAAAGGAATCTCAGACCATTAGAAACAAGATTCTCTGGTCTGATGAAACCAAGATTGTACTCTTTGGCCTGAATGCCAAGTGTCATGTCTGGAGGAAACCTGGCACTATCCCTACGGTGAAGCATGGCGGTGGTGGCAGCAGCATGCTGTGGAGATGTTTTTCAGCTGCAGGGACTGGGAGACTAGTCAGGATCGAGGGAAAGATGAACCGAGTAGAGTACAGAGAGATCCGTGATGAAAACCTGCTCCAGAGCGCTCAGGACCTCAGACTGGGGCGAAGGTTCACCTTCCAACAGGACAACGACCCTAAGCACACAGCCAAGAGAACCCAGGGGTGGCTTCGGGACAAGTTTCTGAATGTCCTTGAGTGGCCCTGCCAGAGCCCGGAATTGAACCCGATCGAACATCTCTGGAGAGACGTGAAAATAGCTGTGCAGCGATGCTCCCCATCCAACCTGACAGAGCTTGAGAGGATCTGCAGAGAAGAATGGGAGAAACTTCCCAAATACAGGTGTGCCAAGCTTGTAGCGTCATACCCAAGAAGACTAGAGGCTGTAATCGCTGCCAAAGGTGCTTCAACAAAGTACTGAGTAAAGAGTTTGAATACTTATGTAAATATGATATAATTATTTAGTTTTTTTGGTAAATTTGCAAAAATGTCAAAAACTTTTTGCTTTGTCATTATGGGGTATTGTGTGTATATTGATGAAGGGAAAAAAACGACTTAATCAATTATAGATTAAGGCTGTAACAACAAAATGTGGAAAATGTCAAGGGGTCTGAATACTTTCCGAATGCACTGTGTGTGGTGTGTGTGTGTGTCCAAATGGAAGAAAGATTCCTAACTCAGTAAAAAGTGATGGAATCACCTACTCACATATTGAACAAGACTCCTGAGAGCTCTACCACATATTGAACAAGACTCCTGGGAGCTCTACCACATATTGAACAAGACTCCTGGGAGCTCTACCACATATTGAACAAGACTCCTGGGAGCTCTACCACATATTGAACAAGACTCCTGGGAGCTCTACAACATATTGAACAAGACTCCTGGGAGCTCTACCACATATTGAACAAGACTCCTGGGAGCTCTACAACATATTGAACAAGACTCCTGGGAGCTCTACAACATATTGAACAAGACTCCTGGGAGCTCTACCACATATTGAACAAGACTCCTGGGAGCTCTACCACATATTGAACAAGACTCCTGGGAGCTCTACCACATATTGAACAAGACTCCTGGGAGCTCTACCACATATTGAACAAGACTCCTGGGAGCTCTACCACATATTGAACAAGACTCCTGGGAGCTCTACCACATATTGAACAAGACTCCTGGGAGCTCTACCACATATTGAAAAAGACTCCTGGGAGCTCTACAACATATTGAACAAGACTCCTGGGAGCTCTACCACATATTGAACAAGACTCCTGGGAGCTCTACAACATATTGAACAAGACTCCTGGGAGCTCTACCACATATTAAACAAGACTCCTGGGAGCTCTACCACATATTGAACAAGACTCCTGGGAGCTCTACCACATATTGAACAAGACTCCTGGGAGCTCTACCACATATTGAACAAGACTCCTGGGAGCTCTACCACATATTGAACAAGACTCCTGGGAGCTCTACCACATATTGAACAAGACTCCTGGGAGCTCTACCACATATTGAACAAGACTCCTGGGAGCTCTACAACATATTGAACAAGACTCCTGGGAGCTCTACCACATATTGAACAAGACTCCTGGGAGCTCTACCACATATTGAACAAGACTCCTGGGAGCTCTACCACATATTGAACAAGACTCCTGGGAGCTCTACCACATATTGAACAAGACTCCTGGGAGCTCTACCACATATTGAACAAGACTCCTGGGAGCTCTACCACACATTGAACAAGACTCCTGGGAGCTCTACCACATATTGAACAAGACTCCTGGGAGCTCTACCACATATTGAACAAGACTCCTGGGAGCTCTACCACATATTGAACAAGACTCCTGGGAGCTCTACCACATATTGAACAAGACTCCTGGGAGCTCTACCACATATTGAACAAGACTCCTGGGAGCTCTACCACATATTGAACAAGACTCCTGGGAGCTCTACCACATATTGAACAAGACTCCTGGGAGCTCTACCACATATTGAACAAGACTCCTGGGAGCTCTACCACATATTGAACAAGACTCCTGGGAGCTCTACCACATATTGAACAAGACTCCTGGGAGCTCTACCACATATTGAACAAGACTCCTGGGAGCTCTACCACATATTGAACAAGACTCCTGGGAGCTCTACCACATATTGAACAAGACTCCTGGGAGCTCTACCACATATTGAACAAGACTCCTGGGAGCTCTACCACATATTGAACAAGACTCCTGGGAGCTCTACCACATATTGAACAAGACTCCTGGGAGCTCTACCACATATTGAACAAGACTCCTGGGAGCTCTACCACATATTGAACAAGACTCCTGGGAGCTCTACCACATATTGAACAAGACTCCTGGGAGCTCTACCACATATTGAACAAGACTCCTGGGAGCTCTACCACATATTGAACAAGACTCCTGGGAGCTCTACCACATATTGAACAAGACTCCTGGGAGCTCTACCACATATTGAACAAGACTCCTGGGAGCTCTACCACATATTGAACAAGACTCCTGGGAGCTCTACAACATATTGAACAAGACTCCTGGGAGCTCTACCACATATTGAACAAGACTCCTGGGAGCTCTACAACATATTGAACAAGACTCCTGGGAGCTCTACCACATATTAAACAAGACTCCTGGCAGCTCTACCACATATTGAACAAGACTCCTGGGAGCTCTACCACATATTGAACAAGACTCCTGGGAGCTCTACCACATATTGAACAAGACTCCTGGGAGCTCTACCACATATTGAACAAGACTCCTGGGAGCTCTACCACATATTGAACAAGACTCCTGGGAGCTCTACCACATATTGAACAAGACTCCTGGGAGCTCTACCACATATTGAACAAGACTCCTGGGAGCTCTACCACATATTGAACAAGACTCCTGGGAGCTCTACCACATATTGAACAAGACTCCTGGGAGCTCTACCACATATTGAACAAGACTCCTGGGAGCTCTACCACATATTGAACAAGACTCCTGGGAGCTCTACCACATATTGAACAAGACTCCTGGGAGCTCTACCACATATTGAACAAGACTCCTGGGAGCTCTACCACATATTGAACAAGACTCCTGGGAGCTCTACCACATATTGAACAAGACTCCTGGGAGCTCTACCACATATTGAACAAGACTCCTGGGAGCTCTACCACATATTGAACAAGACTCCTGGGAGCTCTACCACATATTGAACAAGACTCCTGGGAGCTCTACAACATATTGAACAAGACTCCTGGGAGCTCTACCACATATTGAACAAGACTCCTGGGAGCTCTACCACATATTGAACAAGACTCCTGGGAGCTCTACCACATATTAAACAAGACTCCTGGGAGCTCTACCACATATTGAACAAGACTCCTGGGAGCTCTACCACATATTGAACAAGACTCCTGGGAGCTCTACCACATATTGAACAAGACTCCTGGGAGCTCTACCACATATTGAACAAGACTCCTGGGAGCTCTACCACATATTGAACAAGACTCCTGGGAGCTCTACCACATATTGAACAAGACTCCTGGGAGCTCTACCACATATTGAACAAGACTCCTGGGAGCTCTACCACATATTGAACAAGACTCCTGGGAGCTCTACCACATATTGAACAAGACTCCTGGGAGCTCTACCACATATTGAACAAGACTCCTGGGAGCTCTACCACATATTGAACAAGACTCCTGGGAGCTCTACCACATATTGAACAAGACTCCTGGGAGCTCTACCACATATTGAACAAGACTCCTGGGAGCTCTACCACATATTGAACAAGACTCCTGGGAGCTCTACCACATATTGAACAAGACTCCTGGGAGCTCTACCACATATTGAACAAGACTCCTGGGAGCTCTACCACATATTGAACAAGACTCCTGGGAGCTCTACCACATATTGAACAAGACCCCTGGGAGCTCTACCACATATTGAACAAGACTCCTGGGAGCTCTACCACATATTGAACAAGACTCCTGGGAGCTCTACCACATATTGAACAAGACTCCTGGGAGCTCTACCACATATTGAACAAGACTCCTGGGAGCTCTACCACATATTGAACAAGACTCCTGGGAGCTCTACCACATATTGAACAAGACTCCTGGGAGCTCTACCACATATTGAACAAGACTCCTGGGAGCTCTACCACATATTGAACAAGACTCCTGGGAGCTCTACCACATATTGAACAAGACTCCTGGGAGCTCTACCACATATTGAACAAGACTCCTGGGAGCTCTACAACATATTGAACAAGACTCCTGGGAGCTCTACCACATATTGAACAAGACTCCTGGGAGCTCTACAACATATTGAACAAGACTCCTGGGAGCTCTACAACATATTGAACAAGACTCCTGGGAGCTCTACCACATATTGAACAAGACTCCTGGGAGCTCTACCACATATTGAACAAGACTCCTGGGAGCTCTACCACATATTGAACAAGACTCCTGGGAGCTCTACCACATATTGAACAAGACTCCTGGGAGCTCTACCACATATTGAACAAGACTCCTGGGAGCTCTACCACATATTGAACAAGACTCCTGGGAGCTCTACAACATATTGAACAAGACTCCTGGGAGCTCTACCACATATTAAACAAGACTCCTGGGAGCTCTACCACATATTGAACAAGACTCCTGGGAGCTCTACCACATATTGAACAAGACTCCTGGGAGCTCTACCACATATTGAACAAGACTCCTGGGAGCTCTACCACATATTGAACAAGACTCCTGGGAGCTCTACCACATATTGAACAAGACTCCTGGGAGCTCTACAACATATTGAACAAGACTCCTGGGAGCTCTACCACATATTGAACAAGACTCCTGGGAGCTCTACCACATATTGAACAAGACTCCTGGGAGCTCTACCACATATTGAACAAGACTCCTGGGAGCTCTACCACATATTGAACAAGACTCCTGGGAGCTCTACAACATATTGAACAAGACTCCTGGGAGCTCTACCACATATTGAACAAGACTCCTGGGAGCTCTACCACATATTGAACAAGACTCCTGGGAGCTCTACCACATATTGAACAAGACTCCTGGGAGCTCTACCACATATTGAACAAGACTCCTGGGAGCTCTACCACATATTGAACAAGACTCCTGGGAGCTCTACCACATATTGAACAAGACTCCTGGGAGCTCTACCACATATTGAACAAGACTCCTGGGAGCTCTACCACATATTGAACAAGACTCCTGGGAGCTCTACAACATATTGAACAAGACTCCTGGGAGCTCTACCACATATTGAACAAGACTCCTGGGAGCTCTACCACATATTGAACAAGACTCCTGGGAGCTCTACCACATATTGAACAAGACTCCTGGGAGCTCTACCACATATTGAACAAGACTCCTGGGAGCTCTACCACATATTGAACAAGACTCCTGGGAGCTCTACCACATATTGAACAAGACTCCTGGGAGCTCTACCACATATTGAACAAGACTCCTGGGAGCTCTACCACATATTGAACAAGACTCCTGGGAGCTCTACCACATATTGAACAAGACTCCTGGGAGCTCTACCACATATTGAACAAGACTCCTGGGAGCTCTACCACATATTGAACAAGACTCCTGGGAGCTCTACCACATATTGAACAAGACTCCTGGGAGCTCTACCACATATTGAACAAGACTCCTGGGAGCTCTACCATATATTGAACAAGACTCCTGGGAGCTCTACAACATATTGAACAAGACTCCTGGGAGCTCTACCACATATTGAACAAGACTCCTGGGAGCTCTACCACATATTGAACAAGACTCCTGGGAGCTCTACAACATATTGAACAAGACTCCTGGGAGCTCTACCACATATTGAACATGACTCCTGGGAGCTCTACAACATATTGAACAAGACTCCTGGGAGCTCTACCACATATTGAACAAGACTCCTGGGAGCTCTACCACATATTGAACAAGACTCCTGGGAGCTCTACCACATATTGAACAAGACTCCTGGGAGCTCTACCACATATTGAACAAGACTCCTGGGAGCTCTACCACATATTGAACAAGACTCCTGGGAGCTCTACCACATATTGAACAAGACTCCTGGGAGCTCTACCACATATTGAACAAGACTCCTGGGAGCTCTATCACATATTGAACAAGACTCCTGGGAGCTCTACCACATATTGAACAAGACTCCTGGGAGCTCTACCACATATTGAACAAGACTCCTGGGAGCTCTACCACATATTGAACAAGACTCCTGGGAGCTCTACCACATATTGAACAAGACTCCTGGGAGCTCTACCACATATTGAACAAGACTCCTGGGAGCTCTACCACATATTGAACAAGACTCCTGGAAGCTCTACCACATATTGAACAAGACTCCTGGGAGCTCTACCACATATTGAACAAGACACCTGGGAGCTCTACCACATATTGAACAAGACTCCTGGGAGCTCTACCACATATTGAACAAGACTCCTGGGAGCTCTACCACATATTGAACAAGACTCCTGGGAGCTCTACCACATATTGAACAAGACTCCTGGGAGCTCTACCACATATTGAACAAGACTCTTGGGAGCTCTACCACATATTGAACAAGACTCTTGGGAGCTCTACCACATATTGAACAAGACTCCTGGGAGCTCTACCACATATTGAACAAGACTCCTGGGAGCTCTACCACATATTGAACAAGACTCCTGGGAGCTCTACCACATATTGAACAAGACTCCTGGGAGCTCTACCACATATTGAACAAGACTCCTGGGAGCTCTACCACATATTGAACAAGACTCCTGGGAGCTCTACCACATGGACTATTTCTATGATGAAAAAACATCTAACAAACCAAAACCTGCAGAAGAAACACAGCGGAACCTGGAAATACCATCCAACACAACACTGAGTGAGTAATGTTCAGTCTGAACCTACTTCTGAAGGCTAAAATTCAAAAACAAATAAATCTCTAGGTGATTTTATTATATGAAACTTAATAAATAAGGCTACTAAGCTGCCAAGCTGCTAGGACAGAACGGACCGGGCTGCCACTTCAATTAGCACTGAAGTGTGAAGTGAGAGGTGTGAATTCTTTAGCCTAACAATGGCAGGAGAATTTCACAGCCCCCCCCCCCCCACCACCCCCTCCACCCAAATGCAGAGGCCTTTGAAGCCCCCATTGGCTTATCCCTGTAGAGAGGTCATTACAATACAGTACCCCATGGATATTAAAAATAACACTGCACGGAATAAACAAAAAAAAGCTCCTCAACAGACACCATTTGCTGACTGATACAAAGAGGGGAACGTAAGCAACTTAATTTTCCACACAGACCATCCCCTGGCGTGACACAGTGCTATATTAACACAGACCATCCCCTGGCGTGACACAGTGCTATATTAACACAGACCATCCCCTGGCATGGTGCTATATTAACCAGACCATCCCCTGGCATGACACAGTGCTATATTAACCAGACCATCCCCTGGCATGACACAGTGCTATATTAACCAGACCATCCCCTGGCATGACACAGTGCTATATTAACACAGACCATCCCCTGGCATGACACAGTGCTATATTAACCAGACCATCCCCTGGCATGACACAGTGCTATATTAACCAGACCATCCACTGGCACAGTGCTATATTAACCAGACCATCCCCTGGCATGGTGCTATATTAACCAGACCATCCCCTGGCATGGCATAGTGCTATATTAACCAGACCATCCCCTGGCATGACACAGTGCTATATTAACCAGACCATCCCCTGGCATGACACAGTACTATATTAACCAGACCATCCCCTGGCATGACACAGTGCTATATTAACCAGACCATCCCCTGACATGACACAGTGCTATATTAACACAGACCATCCCCTGGCATGGCACAGTGCTATATTAACCAGACCATCCCCTGGCATGACACAGTGCTATATTAACCAGACCATCCCCTGACATGGCACAGTGCTATATTAACCAGACCATCCCCTGGCGTGACACAGTGCTATATTAACACAGACCATCCCCTGGCACAGTGCTATATTAACCAGACCATCCCCTGGCACGACACAGTGCTATATTAACCAGACCATCCCCTGGCATGGCACAGTGCTATATTAACCAGACCATCCCCTGGCATGGCACAGTGCTATATTAACCAGACCATACCCTGGCATGGCACAGTACTATATTAACCAGACCATCCCCTGGCATGGCACAGTGCTATATTAACCAGACCATCCCCTGGCATGACACAGTGCTATATTAACACAGACCATCCCCTGGCATGACACAGTGCTATATTAACCAGACCATCCCCTGGCATGGCACAGTGCTATATTAACCAGACCACCCCCTCTCATGGCACAGTGCTATATTAACACAGACCATCCCCTGGCATGGCACAGTACTATGTTAACCAGACCATCCCCTGGCATGGCACAGTGCTATATTAACACAGACCATCCCCTGGCATGACTTCCTGTTAACATTATAGGACTGGTGTGTGTTCCTGTTAACATTATAGGACTGGTGTGTGTTCCTGTTAACATTATAGGACTGGTGTGTGTTCCTGTTAACATTATAGGACTGGTGTGTGTTCCTGTTAACATTATAGGACTGGTGTGTGTTCCTGTTAACATTATTGGACTGGTGTGTGTTCCTGTTAACTTTATTGGACTGGTGTGTGTTCCTGTTCATTAACATTATTGGACTGGTGTGTGTTCCTGTTAACATTATAGGACTGGTGTGTGTTCCTGTTAACATTATTGGACTGGTGTGTGTTCCTGTTTATTAACATTATTGGACTGGTGTGTGTTCCTGTTAACATTATAGGACTGGTGTGTGTTCCTGTTAACATTATTGGACTGGTGTGTGTTTCTGTTCATTAACATTATTGGACTGGTGTGTGTTCCTGTTAACATTATAGGACTGGTGTGTGTTCCTGTTAACATTATAGGACTGGTGTGTGTTCCTGTTAACATTATGGGACTGGTGTGTGTTCCTGTTAACATTATAGGACTGGTGTGTGTTCCTGTTAACATTATAGAACTGGTGTGTGTTCCTGTTAACATTATTGGACTGGTGTGTGTTCCTGTTAACATTATAGGACTGGTGTGTGTTCCTGTTAACATTATAGGACTGGTGTGTGTTCCTGTTAACATTATAGGACTGGTGTGTGTTCCTGTTAACATTATAGGACTGGTGTGTGTTCCTGTTAACTTTATTGGACTGGTGTGTGTTCCTGTTAACATTATAGGACTGGTGTGTGTTCCTGTTAACATTATTGGACTGGTGTGTGTTCCTGTTAACATTATTGGACTGGTGTGTGTTCCTGTTAACATTATAGGACTGGTGTGTGTTCCTGTTAACATTATGGGACTGGTGTGTGTTCCTGTTAACATTATTAGACTGGTGTGTGTTACTCATTATTGGACTGGTTCTGATGTTATGTTCTGAGTCTGATCATGTATTACACCCCACTGCTGAACTGCCATCCTAATTAAAAGGGCTTATTCTCTTGAATTAATAATAAAAGTTTGCTCAGTTGATATGGCTGTGTCTTTCTTTAATACCATACTTGAGATAGAGTCTATTTCGCAAGTTGAAGCATACCTGATGTGAAATGGCTAGCTAGTTAGCGGTGGTGTGTGCTAATAGCGCTTCAATCGATGACGTCACTCCCTCTGAGACCTTGAAGTAGTTGTCCCACTTGCTCTGCAAGGCCCGCTGCTTTTGTGGAACGATGGGTAACGATGCTTCGAGGGTGGCTGTTATCGATGTGTGCAGAAGGTCCCTGGTTTGAGCCCGGGTCGGGGCGAGGAGAGGGGCGGAAGCTAAACTGTTACACTGAGAAGGCAGCTGCAACACAACATTCTAAAATGTAATTGTCAACAGTCCATAGGGTCGCGACTCAATTGTCATTGTCAAATTAGGGTCCCCGGTCAAAACTAGTTGAGAACCGTTGTCCTAGAGCACACAAAAAACTATACATACCTCGGCTTAAACATCAGCGCCAAAGGTAACTTCCACAAAGCTGCGAACGAGCAGAGAGACAAGGCAAGAAGGGCCTTCAATGCCATCAAAAGGAACATAAATTCTAAATACCAATTAGGATCTGGCAAAAACATTATTGAATCAGTTATAGAAGCCATTGCCCTTTATGGTTGTGAGGTTTGGGGTCTGCTCACCAACTAAGAATTCACAAAATGGGACACAAACCAAATTGAGACTGCATGCATATTTCTGAAAAAATATCCTCTGTGTACAACGTAGAACACCAAATAATGCATGCAGAGCAGAATTAGGCCGATACCCGCTATTTATCAAAATCCAGAAAAGAGCCGTTAAATTTTACAACCACCTAAAAGGAAGCGATTCCCAAACCTTCCATAACAAAGCCATCACCTACAGAGAGATGAACCTGGAGAAGAGTCACCTAAACAAGCTGGTCCTGGGACTCTGTTCACAAACACAAACAGAGCCCACAGAGCCACAGGACAGCAACACAATTAGACCCAAGCAAATCATGAGGAAACAGAAGATAATAACTTAACACATTTGAAAGAATTTACAAAAAACACTGAGCAAACTAGAATGCTATTTGTCCCTAAACAGAGAGTACACCAGAGAGTACACAGTGGCAGAATACCTGACCACTGTGACTGACCCAAACTTAAGGAAAGCTTTGACTATGTACAGACTCAGTGAGCATTGCCTTGCTATTGAGAAAGGCCGCCGTAGGCAAACCTGGCTCTCAAGAGAAGACAGGCTATGTGCACACTGCCCACAAAATGAGGTGGAAACTGAGCTGCACTTCCTAACCTCCTGCCAAATGTATGACCATATTAGAGACACATATTTCCCCCAGATTACACAGATTCACAAAGAATTAGAAAACAAATCCAATTTTGATAAACTCCCATATCTATTGGGTGAAATACCACAGTGTGCCATCACAGCAGCAAGATTTGTGACCTGTTGCCACAAGAAAAGGGCAACCAGTGAAGAACAAACACCATTGTAAATACAACCCATATTTATGCTTATTTATTTTCCCTTTTATATTGTAACTATTTGCACATCATTACAACACTGTATATAGACATAATATGACATTTGAAATGTCTATTATTTTGTAACTTTTGTGAGTGCCAATATTTACTGTGAATTTTTTATTGTTTATTTCACTTTTGTTTATTATATATTTTACTTGCTTTGGCAACGTCAACATATGTTTCCCATGCCAATTAAGCACTTAAAACCTGTTATGGCTGCACGCTGAATATTGAAAAAACTGGAAAATGTGTGCACATTTTCAAACGGCCTCCTAAGAAACTTTTTATTTTCCAATATGCATATATTTACTACTGTTGGATAGATAACAGTCTGTAGTTTCTAAAAAGGTTTGAATTGTTTCTCTAAGTCGAACAGAAATATTTTTACAGCCATTTTCCCAGCCGAATTGGGTTTTCCAAAATGCGATGTGTCTCTTTAAGACCTTCTCTATAAAAGGCCATTTGACTTGGGACGATAGAGACACGTCACAGGCGTTCTTCAGACTGTAATGCGGAAGTGAGAATTGAAAGGAGTCGAATATCTCGTCCCTGGACTGAATAACACAACTTCTTGTGAGACCTGCGCAGTTAAAAAAAAAATCCGGGCGCGAAGGATAATTTGCTCTCGGCTTCTGGAACAAGGTAGATAACGTTGAATATGATGCCTGACTACGATATTATTTGATACATGTCACAAAATCATCCTAAAGTATGTTTTTTCAATATACTTTAATTATATTATTGCAATTTATTCTGGACTTTAGATGTGAAACGACGGAAGAATTTTTTGAAGAAATGCTTTCTAGCGCAGCAATGCTATCGTGCTAGCTAACCAAAGAGGGAAATAATTCGTTCTGGAACCCAACTAAAGACTCTACTGGACATTGGACCCCGTTACAACATTCTGATGGAGTACCAAGAAAGATAAGACCCAATTTGGGATGCTTTTTCATATATATGTCGAACTGTTGAATGCTAACTCTGCTAACTGTGCTAGGCTAGCGCTTGACTAGAATCAATGCTGCCTTATGCTAGCTTATGATGTTAGCTAATATAACGATATATTGTGTTTTCGCTGTAAAACACTTCAAAAATCGGAAATGTTGGCTTTATTCACACGATATCTGTCTTTCATTAGTTATCCACCATATGTTTTTCTGAAATGTTTTATGAGGTGTAATTAGTAGCCGACGTTGGTGTATGTATTTTCTCTGGCTACTCCCGGCTGGATTCAGACTCAAGCTATGTATTAGCATTTTTGGGTAGCATCAATGTAAAACTGATTTATAGCTAAAATATGCACTTTTTATGAACAAAACATAGATTTATTGTGTAACATGTTATATGACTGTCATCTGAGGTCGTTTTTTCTGGGCTCTTTAGGTTGGTTTTAGTTTATTTCGGTTGGTTGTGCATGCTACTTCAATCATAATTCATACTTCATAATCATAATTCATACGTGTCTGTCCACTTTTGTATTTGGTGGTGAGCTAACATAAATATATGTGGTGTTTTCTCTGTAAAACATTTAAAAAATCGGACATGTTGGCTGGATTGACAAGATGTTTATCTTTCAAATGCTGTATTGGACTTGTTAATGTGTAAAAGTTAAATATTTTTAAAAAATAGATTTTGAATTTCGCGCCCTGCAGGGGTGTCATTTTCGGTCCGAGGTCGGGCTTGCACCCCAAACAGGTTAAATTGAATTGAGAGACGAGAGAAAGACACAAGATAGAGAGACGAGAGATATGAGAGAGAGACGAGAGAGAGCGAGACGAGAGCGAGATGAGAGAGAGATGAGAGAGAGACGAGAGAGAGAGAGAAAGAGAGACGAGAGAGAGGGAGAGAGAGATGAGAGCGAGACGAGAGAGAGAGACACGAGAGAGACGAGAGAGAAAGAGAGAGAGAGACGAGAGAGAGAGAGAAAGAGAGAGGGAGATGAGAGAGAGAGCTCACAAACACAAACAGACCCCACAGAGCCCCAGGACAGTAACACAATTAGACCCAACCAAATCATGAGAAAACAAAAAGATAATTACATGAATCAACAACAAAAAACAGAGCAAACTGGAATGTTATTTGGCCCTAAACAGAGACTGAGGCAGAATACCCGATTACTGTGACTGACCCAAAATGTGATAACTAGCTCTCCGAACATCTCATTCCAAAATCGTGGGCATTAATATGTAATTGCCGCAGCAGGAAAATAATCCTGCAGCAACAGGATATGTGAATTATTCTGTGGATTCATGGATATTTTTGTTGGGGGTTGATACATTTTTTGTTAGGGCAAATCAAATCAAAATATTTGTGAGTGTAATGCTTACTGTTCATTTCTGATTATTTCTTGTTTAGTTCACTTGCTTTGGCAATGTACACATATGTTTCCCATGTCAATAAAACCCTTTGAATTGAATTGAGAGAGAGATAAGAAAGAGAGATGAGAGAGAGAAACAAGAGAGAGATGAGTGAGAAAGAGAGATGAGAGAGAGAGAGATGAGTGAGAGAGCGAGACGATAGAGAGGGAGAGAGAGAGATGAGTGAGATGAGTGAGAAAGAGAGATGAGAGAGAGAGAGAGAGAGAGCGAGACGATAGAGAGGGAGAGAGAGAGATGAGTGAGATGAGTGAGAAAGATAGATGAGAGAGAGAGAGAGATGAGAGAGAGAGCGAGACGATAGAGAGGGAGAGAGAGAGAGAGAAATGAGTGAGATGAGTGAGAAAGAGAGATGAGAGAGAGAGAGAGCGAGACGATAGAGAGGGAGAGAGAGAGAGAGAGATGAGTGAGATGAGTGACAAAGAGAGATGAGAGAGAGAGAGAGAGCGAGACGATAGAGAGGGAGAGAGAGAGAGAGAGAGAGAGAGAGAGAGAGAGAGAGAGAGAGAGAGAGAGAGAGATGAGAGAGCGAGCGAGACGATAGAGAGGGAGAGAGAGAGAGAGAGATGAGTGAGATGAGTGACAAAGAGAGATGAGAGAGAGAGAGAGAGAGAGAGAGAGCGAGACGATAGAGAGGGAGAGAGAGAGAGAGAGAGAGAGAGAGAGAGTATGTCTTGGCTGAGGGGGTGGGGGGGACAGGAGACTCAGTATCTCGAGATTTAAAACATCAGACGATTATGCAAGATATTTCTTGAACTAGCTAATAAGATAGATAACTAATGCAAAATCTGTGAAATAGACACCAACAGGGAGAAAGGGGGAACAAGAAATGGAGAGAGAGAGAGAGAGAGAGAGAGAGAGAGAGAGAGAGAGAGAGAGAGAGAGAGAGCTAGAGAGAGAGAGAGAGAGAGAGAGCGAGAGAGCCTCTGAATTGAATTGAGAGAGGGAGAGAGCTAGCCAGCCAGCCACACGCACACACACACACACACGGACGCACACGCACACACACTTCACACATCCCCACTGCACACAGAGACGCCTCCTCACCCTGCAGTGGCAGGACGTGGTTGGCATGTATCATGATGCTGAGTTGTAGCACCAGCTGAGGAGCGCTCTTCAGGAAGGCCTCCAGCAGCCTCAGCATGGTGATGTCAGCACACTCACACATCAACCTCCAGTGGAAGTGACCGCGGTCGCCGTGCCAACTGGTCTGGGCACCCAGGTAGAGGGCGTGGACATACCTGTAGAGGAGGAAATGGGATGAGTGTCAGTTGATCAGTCTGTCAATCAGTCAGTCGAGCAGGTCGATCGATTAATCAGTCAACTAACCAATCAGCCAACCGACTAATCAATCAAAATGTATTTACATAGAGCACTTAACAAAACAGTCACAAAGTGCTTTACGTTAACCCTGCCTGGTCCCAGACACGTTCAGGGCCTGGTCCCAGACAGGTTCAGGGCCTAGTCCCAGACAGGTTCAGGGCCTGGTCCCAGACAGGTTCAGGGCCTAGTCCCAGACAGGTTCAGGGCCTGGTCCCAGACAGGTTCAGGGCCTGGTCCCAGACAGGTTCAGGGCCTGGTCCCAGACAGGTTCAGGGCCTGGTCCCAGACAGGTTCAGGGCCTGGTCCCAGACAGGTTCAGGGCCTGGTCCCAGACAGGTTCAGGGCCTAGCCCCAGACAGGTTCAGGGCCTAGCCCCAGACAGGTTCAGGGCCTAGTCCCAGACAGGTTCAGGGCCTAGTCCCAGACAGGTTCAGGGCCTAGTCCCAGACAGGTTCAGGGCCTAGTCCCAGACAGGTTCAGGGCCTAGCCCCAGACAGGTTCAGGGCCTAGCCCTAGACAGGTTCAGGGCCTGGTCCCAGACAGGTTCAGGGCCTGGTCCCAGATAGGTTCAGGGCCTGGTCCCAGACAGGTTCAGGGCCTAGTCCCAGACAGGTTCAGGGCCTAGCCCCAGACAGGTTCAGGGCCTAGTCCCAGACAGGTTCAGGGCCTAGTCCCAGACAGGTTCAGGGCCTGGTCCCAGACAGTTTCAGGGCTTAGTCCCAGACAGGTTCAGGGCTTAGCCCCAGACAGGTTCAGGGCCTAGTCCCAGACAGGTTCAGGGCCTAGTCCCAGACAGGTTCAGGGCCTAGTCCCAGACAGGTTCAGGGCCTAGTCCCAGACAGGTTCAGGGCCTGGTCCCAGACAGGTTCCAGTCTACAGACAATCAGACCAAACACTCCACAGTCAGCATGCAGCCAGGCAGGAAACTCACATGGTCACACAGAGGAAATCTACACCACTGCAAATAATGTGCTTTGCTTTCAGGGATGTCTCTTACTCTTACCTGCCTGTCTTTACTACAATAGCCAGCAGCAACTCACTTTACCTACTGCTCTCTCTCTCTCTCTCTGCTGCCAGTGAGCTTAACTGTAGCTCTGCCAGCTTCAGACCAGCTCTGGGGCCAGCTTCAGACCAGCTGCAGCTTTCTGAAAGGCAGCAGTAGGCTAGGCCAGGGCCCTGTTTGAGCTGTTTGAGTCAGGTGCGCCCCCGTGAGAGTTAGCTGCGTTCCAAAGCATTTCTACAGACAAAGGAATTCTCTGGTTGAAACATTATTGAAGATTTATGTTAAAAACATCCTAAAGATTGATTCTATACATCGTTTGACATGTTTCTACGAACTGTAATGGAATTATTTGACTTTTTGTCTGGCCTGCGCATCATCAATTTGGATTTTGGAACTAAACGCGCGAACAAAAAGGAGGTATTTGGACATAAAATATGGGCGTTTTCGAACAAAACAAACATTTATTGTCGAACTGGGATTCCTTGGAGTGCATTCTGATGAAGATCATCAAAGGTAAGTGAATATTTATAATGCTATTTCTGACTTCTGTTGACTCCAACATGGCGGATATCTCTTTGGGTTGATTGGGCTCTGAGCGCTGAACTCAGATTATTGCATGGTGTGCTTTTTCAGTAAAGCTTTTTTGAAATCTGACACAGCGTTTGCATTAAGGAGAAGTTTATCTAAAGTTCCATGCATAACACTTGTATTTTCATCAACATTTATAATGAGTATTTCTGTAAATTGATGTGGCTCTCTGCAAAATCACCGGATGTTTTGGAAGCAAGACATTACTGAACGTAATGCCCCAATGTAAACTGAGATTTTTGGATATAATTATGAACTTTCTCAAACAAAACATACATGTATTGTGTAACATGAAGTCCTATGAGTGTCACCTGATGAAGATCATCAAAGGTTAGTGATTCATTTTATCTCTATTTCTGCCTTTTGTGACTCCTCTCTTTGGCTGGAAAATGGCTGTGTTTTTCTGTGGCTATGTACTGAGCTAACATAATCGTTTGGTGTGCTTTCGTCGTAAAGCCTTTTTGAAATCTGACATGTTGGCTGGATTCACGACACGTTTATCTTTAAAATGGTGTAAAATACTTGTATGTTTGAGGAATTTTAATTATGAGATTTCTGTTGTTTGAATTTGGCGCCCTGCACTTTCACTTGCTGTTGTCATATCGATCCCGTTAGCAGGATTTCAGCCGTAAGAAGTTATCTTACCTCATTTGCACTCACTGTATATAGACTTTCTTTTTTCTTTTTTTTCTACTGTATTATTGACTGTATGTTTTGTTTATTCCATGTGTAACTCTTTGTAGTTGTTTGTGTCGAACTGCTATCCTTTATCTTGGCCAGGTCGCAGTTGTAAATGAGAACTTGTTCTCAACTAGCCTACCTGGTTAAATAAAGGTGAAACATATGTATTTCTTTTTTAAATCCCCCTCACCGTCTCCTCCAGGAGTCTGATCCTCTCCTCTATGGCTCTGTTCTTCTCCTGCTCTTTCTCCTGTTGAAGTTGTCTCACCACAGTCCAGAGTGCAGATATGTCTCTCTCCACCTCCAGCTCTCTGGGTCTGGTTGAGGGGTAATGTTGAGCTGGGCAATTTTTTTTGTGCTGACTGGAGTGTGTTTACCTGCTGTTCCAGCTCCACCTGCCTTACCTCCAGCTGGGTGAATTTATCCTTCATTTCAATGAGGGAGTAGTACTCTGTGCTGGGTGGTTGACTTTCCGTTTACGATTGCTCGTCTATGGGTTTGTTAAACTTCTTCTACATTCATTTCACATTTCCACAAACTTCAAAGTGTTTCCTTTCAAATGGTACCAAGAATATGCATATCCTTGCTTCAGGGCCTGAGCTACAGGCAGTTAGATTTGGGTATGTCATTTTAGGAGAAAATTGGGAAAAAAAGGGTCCGATCCTTAAGAGGTTTTAATGTGAGTCTGGAAGGAGAGTTTACAGTCTAGCCAGACACCTAGGTATTTGTAGTTGTCCACATATTCTAAGTCAGAACCGTCCAGAGTAGTGATGCTAGTTGGGCAGGCGGGTGCGGGCAGCGAACGGTTGAAAAGCATGCATTTGGTTTTACTAGCGTTTAAGAGCAGTTGGAGGCCACGGAAGGAGTGTTGTATGGCATTGAAGCTCGTCTGGAGGTTAGTTAACACAGTGTTGATGGCGAATGGCGAGTGAGTGAGAACAACCCATTGGAGAGCTGGCAACCCCTGCAGAGAAGCCAGCAGAACAGCCCACCTCAGCCCCTGACCAAAGCCTCGACATCACAACAGGACAGACAAATGAAGACCCCAAGCCTAGGGGATCTCACCCCCTCTAAGCCCCCCCCTGTCAGCCACTCTGATAGCCTTCCTGACAACCCCACCACACCCACTGAGGACATACACAAGCCACAGATTGTACTCCTCATGGACTCAAACAGGAAATATATACAAGAAAATTTACTTTTTCCTAAACACACAGTGTCTAAACACTGGTGTCCAAACACCCAGCGCACCATAGACCTTCTGTCTGAGGACCAACTAGGGTCACCTAGCCACATAATAATAATAATAATAATAATACACATAGGCACAAACCACCTGAGAGCACAGCAGGAAAGGGTGGCCACAGCACTGAAGGGAGTGATTGAAAAAGCTTCTTCTACTTTCCCCAACGCACAAGTGGTTATCTCCACCCTGCTACCACGAAAAGACTTCCACCCTGCTACCATACAGCGGGTAAACGCAAGTATTTCCCGTGACTGTGCTTCCAAAAACAAATGTCTACCTGACCCACCACTCCACCCTGGACTTGAACAGCCTTTTACGACCAGGTCCACCTCTATAAGGCCGAAGTGCCCACCAGTTCATATCATGTCCTGTACATGTGTTTTCTCCATGCTGAGATGTTCTGTTCATCACCTAGCAAATTAGCTGCAAACTGTTGAATCACGTTTGACATGTAGGCAAATACTATTCCACTGGGCACACACCGGTTGAATCAACATGGTTTCAACGTCGTTTCAATGGAATTACGTTGGACCAACGTGGAATAGACGTTGAAATTAATCAGTTGTACACTTGACGAGGTATCCCCCTTTTCCCTTATCTTACCTTACAGGTATCCCCCTTTTCCCTTACCTTACAGGTATCCCCCTTTTCCCTTACCTTACAGGTATTCCCCTTTTCCCTTACCCCCATTTCCCATGTAGATGACAACGGAGAGAGGGTAGGATAGTTTTGAGAAAACAAAATACTGATTGAGATGGACATTACAACCTATCTCAGACTGCGCCTTACCCACCACCACAAGGCCCAGCAAAAGAGAAGAGAAGAGTCAGTAGACTACATTACACTGAGGACTCGGTAGTCTACATTACACTGAGGACTCAGTAGTCTACATTACACTGAGGACTCAGTAGTCTACATTACACTGAGGACTCAGTAGTCTACATTACACTGAGGACTCAGTAGTCTACATTACACTGAGGAGTCAGTAGTCTACATTATACTGAGGAGTCAGTAGTCTACATTACACTGAGGACTCAGTAGTCTACATTACACTGAGGAGTCAGTAGTCTACATTATACTGAGGACTCAGTAGTCTACATTACACTGAGGAGTCAGTAGTCTACATTACACTGAGGACTCAGTAGTCTACATTACACTGAGGAGTCAGTAGTCTACATTATACTGAGGAGTCAGTAGTCTACATTACACTGAGGACTCAGTAGTCTACATTACACTGAGGAGTCAGTAGTCTACATTACACTGAGGAGTCAGTAGTCTACATTACACTGAGGACTCAGTAGTCTACATTACACTGAGGACTCAGTAGTCTACATTACACTGAGGAGTCAGTAGTCTACATTACACTGAGGAGTCAGTAGTCTACATTACACTGAGGAGTCAGTAGTCTACATTACACTGAGGAGTCAGTAGTCTACATTATACTGAGGAGTCAGTAGTCTACATTATACTGAGGAGTCAGTAGTCTACATTATACTGAGGAGTCAGTAGTCTACATTACACTGAGGAGTCAGTAGTCTACATTATACTGAGGAGTCAGTAGTCTACATTATACTGAGGAGTCAGTAGTCTACATTATACTGAGGAGTCAGTAGTCTACATTACACTGAGGAGTCAGTAGTCTACATTACACTGAGGAGTCAGTAGTCTACATTACACTGAGGAGTCAGTAGTCTACATTATACTGAGGAGTCAGTAGTCTACATTATACTGAGGAGACAGTAGTCTACATTACACTGAGGAGTCAGTAGTCTGCATTATACTGAGGAGTCAGTAGTCTGCATTACACTGAGGAGTCAGTAGTCTGCATTACACTGAGGAGACAGTAGTCTACATTACACTGAGGAGTCAGTAGTCTACATTACACTGAGGAGTCAGTAGTCTGCATTGTATTGAAAGGATTTACACATGTAGAAAAGCTCTTTTGATTTGCTCTCGTCTCTGTGTTTCAGTCGGCCAGTCTCAAAATGTCCTCCGTCTCCACGGAGGATCATTCTATGCCTCAGCAGGTTCCTGTTAATGGAATGGTATTGGTGTGAGTCGGGCGTTTTGAACTTGGCCGACTGGCTTGTCAGGTGAATCAATGGCTGGTGTTCTGAAGAGAGGAGAGGAGACCTCCGTGTACAGAAAGGGGATTTGTTCTTGCAGCGTGCAGCATCACGTGCTGTAGCCACGGATGAGAGACCTTCCTCAGTGGGAAGAACTGGGCGAAACTGGTTCTAACAAAAATGATTTGTGAATTCCATGTTCTAACAAAAATGATTTGTGAATTCCATATTCTAACAAAAATGATTTGTGATATCTATATTCTAAAACCTATTCTAAAACCTATTCTAACACCTATTCTAAAACCTATTCTAAAACCTATTCTAAAACCTATTCTAAAACCTATTCTAAAACCTATTCTAAAACCTATTCTAAAACCTATTCTAACAAAATGGTCCACAGAGTTGACATCTGAAGGCGCATGCACACAACATTCCTCTGGAGATAAAAGATAGGAACATGAATGAGTGAGTACCCATCTGTCTGTCTGTCTGTCTGTCTGTCTGTCTGTCTGTCTGTCTGTCTGTCTGTCTGTCTGTCTGTCTGTCTGTTTCTCTGTCTGTCTGTCTGTTTCTCTGTCTGTCTGTCTGTCTGTCTGTCTGTCTGTTTCTCTGTCTGTCTGTCTGTTTCTCTGTCTGTCTGTCTGTCTGTCTGTCTGTCTGTTTCTCTGTCTGTCTGTTTCTCTGTCTGTCTGTCTGTCTGTCTGTCTGTCTGTCTGTCTGTTTCTCTGTCTGTCTGTCTGTTTCTCTGTCTGTCTGTCTGTCTGTCTGTCTGTCTGTCTGTCTGTCTGTTTCTCTGTCTGTCTGTCTGTTTCTCTGTCTGTCTGTCTGTCTGTCTGTCTGTCTGTCTGTCTGTTTCTCTGTCTGTCTGTCTGTTTCTCTGTCTGTTTCTCTGTCTGTCTGTCTGTTTCTCTGTCTGTCTGTCTGTCTGTCTGTCTGTCTGTCTGTCTGTCTGTCTGTCTGTTTCTCTGTCTGTCTGTCTGTTTCTCTGTCTGTCTGTCTGTCTGTTTCTCTGTCTGTCTGTCTGTTTCTCTGTCTGTCTGTCTGTCTGTCTGTCTGTCTGTCTGTCTGTCTGTTTCTCTGTCTGTCTGTCTGTTTCTCTGTCTGTTTCTCTGTCTGTCTGTCTGTCTGTCTGTCTGTCTGTCTGTCTGTCTGGCTGTCTGTCTGTCTGTCTGTCTGTTTCTCTGTCTGTCTGTCTGTCTGTCCGTCTGTCCGTCTGTCCGTCTGTCCGTCTGTCCGTCTGTCCGTCTGTCCGTCTGTCTGCCTGTCTGCCTGTCTGCCTGTCTGTCTGTCTGTCTGTCTGTCTGTCTGTCTGTCTGTCTGTCTGTCTGTTTCTCTGTCTGTCTGTCTGTCTGTCTGTCTGTCTGTCTGTCTGTCTGCCTGCCTCTCTGCCTCTCTGCCTCTGTCTGTCTGTCTGTCTGTCTGTCTGTCTGTCTGGCTGCCTGTCTGCCTGTCTGCCTGTCTGTCTGTCTGTCTGTTTCTCTGTCTGTCTGTCTGTCTGTCTGTCTGTCTGTCTGTCTGTCTGTCTGTCTGCCTGCCTCTCTGCCTCTCTGCCTCTGTCTGTCTGTCTGTCTGTCTGGCTGCCTGTCTGCCTGTCATTCCAAGCTGGCTGGTATTGTATGGAGCTGTCAGACTTTCCGGCTGTGGATGATTGACAAGACGGAGTATCCAAGGATCTTCTCCCTAATGTGAACCTGTCAGTCTGTCTGTCTGTCTCTCTGTCAGTCTGTCACCCTCGAAGCTGAGCCACGTACATAACAGCCTGCCGGAGCTCCCACTGCTGACGCTCGGGATACCACTCTCCATGCCCGTAGATCCAACTGCTATAGCTCTCAGTACTACACAGCTGAAAAATGATCTCTCACATCTACAGCTTATAAATGTAGCTCAACGTGATCCACCTCTCTTTGCTACATCAATTAACCCCTACCCTTACCCTAACCTTAATCAAACTGACAGTGATATACATTACGTTCCACTGTAACACCGAACTGACAGTGATATTCATTACGTTCCACTGTAACACCAAACTGACAGTGATATTCATTACGTTCCACTGTAACACCAAACTGACAGTGATATACATTACGTTCCACTGTAACACCAAACTGACAGTGATATACATTACGTTCCACTGTAACACCAAACTGACAGTGATATACATTACGTTCCACTGTAACACCAAACTGACAGTGATATTCATTACGTTCCACTGTAACACCGAACTGACAGTGATATTCATTACGTTCCACTGTAACACCGAACTGACAGTGATATATATTACGTTCCACTGTAACACCAAACTGACAGTGATATTCATTACGTTACACTGTAACACCAAACTGACAGTGATATACATTACGTTCCACTGTAACACCAAACTGACAGTGATATTCACGAAGCTCCTTAGACAAAATTGTGTCGAGCCACAGATCTGGGGAAGGGTACCAAAAAATGTCTCCAGCATTGAAGGTCCCCAAGACCACAGTGACCTCCATCATTCTTAAATGGAAGAAGTTTGGAACCACCAAGACTCTTCCTAGAGCTGACCGCCGGGCAAACTGAGCAATCGAGGGAGAAGGACCTTGGTCAAGGAGGTGACCAAGAACTCAATGGTCACTCTGACAGAGCTCTAGAGTTCCTCTGTGGAGATGGGAGAACCTTCTAGAAGGACGACCACCTCTGCAGCACTCCACCAACCAGGCGTTTATGGTAAAGTGGCCAGACGGAAGCCACTCCTCAGTAAAAGGTACATGACAGCCCACATGGAATTTGCCAAATGGCACATAAAGACTCTCAGACCATGAGAAACAAGATTCTCTGGTCTGATGAAACCGAGGTTTAACTCTTTGGCCTGATATACATTACGCTCCACTATAACACCAATTACTATCAATACTTCAACCCCCAATACCACATCATCTCCCTCTGACAAAAAACTGCATAATACCAGGTATTACACATATACATACAGGCACAGACACAGACACAGGACAGATACCAGGTATCACACAGACACAGGACAGATACCAGGTATCACACAGACACAGGACAGATACCAGGTATCACACAGACACAGGACAGATACCAGGTATCACACAGACACAGGACAGATACCAGGTATCACACAGACACAGGACAGATACCAGGTATCACACAGACACAGGACAGATACCAGGTATCACACAGACACAGGACAGATACCAGGTATCACACAGACACAGGACAGATACCAGGTATCACACAGACACAGGACAGATACCAGGTATCACACAGACACAGGACAAATACCAGGTATCACACAGACACAGGACAGATACCAGGTATCACACAGACACAGGACAGATACCAGGTATCACACAGACACAGGACAGATACCAGGTATCACACAGACACAGGACAGATACCAGGTATCACACAGACACAGGACAGATACCAGGTATCACACAGACACAGGACAGATACCAGGTATCACACAGACACAGGACAGATACCAGGTATCACACAGACACAGGACAGATACCAGGTATCACACAGACACAGGACAGATACCAGGTATCACACAGACACAGGACAGATACCAGGTATCACACAGGAACAGGGCAGGTTGTAGGACCCTGGGGAGCAGCAGCCATCCTCTCTGCAGATGTACAGAAGACAGGGGATGAGAACATGCAGGTGGCAGCCGGCTCGGATGAGGATGAGGGAGTGACGAGTGACGACACCCACCACGTTCTCTGTCTTTCTCTACTGCTGTCTCTCTCTTCTGTCCCTCTCCTTCTATCCCTTCCTTTCCCTGTCGTCCTCTTATCCCCCTCTCCCCCTATCCTTGCTCAAGCCACCTCTCCCCCCTCTCTCCCTATCCCAGGTCAAGCCATCTCTCTCTCTCTCTCTCTCTCTCTCTCTCTCTCTCTCTCTCTCTCTCTCTCTCTCTCTCTCTCTCTATCCTTGCTCAAGCCACCCCCCCCTCTCTCTGTCTCTTTCGTTTCTCAAGCTACCTCTCCCTCTACCCCTCTCTCTCCCTATCCTTGCTCAAGTCACCTCTCCCCCCCCTCTCTCTCTCTTTTGTTTCTCAAGCTACCTCTCCCTCTACCTCTCTCTCTCCTTGTCCTTGCTCAAACCACCTCTCCCTCCCTCTCTCTCTTTCGTTTCTCAATCTACCTCTCCCTCTGTCCCTCTCTCTCCCTCTGTCCCTCTCTCTCCCTCTGTCCCTCTCTCTCCCTATCTTTCTTTGGTGATTTGATGAGGGAGTGACGGTATGTCAGTGTTTGTTTAAAATGAACATTTATACTTGTTAGGCCTGAATGATGATGATGACATTATTAGAAAGAGAGAGATGGCCGAGTTCTGAGAGGGGGAATAGAGAGGGAGAGAAGAGGAGAGGAGGGGATGGAGAGAAAGAGAGAGGGAGAGGAAGCGACATAGGGAGAGAGAGAGCGAGAGAGAGCGAGAGAGAGAGCGAGAGAGAGCGAGAGAGAGAGCGAGAGAGAGCGAGAGAGAGAGCAAGAGAGAGCGAGAGAGAGAGAGAGAGAGAGCGAGAGAGAGCGAGAGCGAGCGAGAGAGCGAGAGAGTGAGAGAGAGAGGGAAAGGGAGGGAAAGGGAGCCATGACTACATGGAACTCTATTCCTCATCAGGTAACTGATGCAAACAGTAGAATCAGGTTTTTTTTTTACTTGTAAAAATACACCTTAAAGAACAGAAGGGGACTGTGAAGAGACACACACAGGTACACACACAAACGCTAGCACACACACGCTACATAAATATTGTTGTATGGTGCTAGTATACATGTTGTATTGTAGACATGTAGTGTGGTGTAGTAATGTTATATGATGTACTGTTTAATATTTTGTTATATATGTAATGTAAGTGCCTTAATGTGTTTGGATCACAGGAAGAGTAGCTGCTGCCTTGGCAGGAACTAATGGCGATCCATAATAAACCCCAGGAAGAGTAGCTGCTGCCTTGGCAGGAACTAATGGGGATCTATAATAAACCCCAGGAAGAGTAGCTGCTGCCTTGGCAGGAACTAATGGAGATCCATAATAAACTCCAGGAAGAGTAGCTGCTGCCTTGGAAGGAACTAATGGGGATCCATAATGAACCCCAGGAAGAGTAGCTGCTGCCTTGGCAGGAACTAATGGGTATCCATAAAAAAAAACCAGGAAGAGTAGCTGCTGCCTTGGCAGAAATGCTATACTGGATGATCTGAACCAACAGCCGTGGCAGATGAATGCTAAACTGGATGGTCGGAACCAACAGCCGTGGCAGATGAATGCTAGACTGGATGGTCTGAACCAACAGCCGTGGCAGATGAATGCTAAACTGCATGGTCGGAACCAACAGCCGTGGCAGATGAATGCTAGACTGGATGGTCTGAACCAACAGCCGTGTCAGATTAATGCTATACTGGGTGGTCTGAACCAACAGCCGTGGCAGATGAATGCTATGTTGGATGGTTTGCATGTATTCTTATTTCTGAGCTCTAAGTACTCTCTCTCTCTCTCTCTCTCTCTCTCTCTCTCTCTCTCTCTCTCTCTCTCCTCTCTCTCTTTCTCTCTCCTCTCTCTCTTTCTCTCTCTTTCTCTCTTCCACACTCTCTGTCTGCTCTTCCTCTCATCTTCCCTCACTCCCTACCTGCCCATCACTCTCTTTCTCTCTCTCCCTCTCAATTTATTTCAATTCAAAGGGCTTTATTAGCATGGGTAACATGTGTTTACATTGCCAAAGCAAGTGAAATAGCTAATAAACAAAAGTGACAAACAATAATAAAAAAAATAACAGTAAACATTACACTCACAACTCTCTCTCT
>NC_074695.1:6995903-7010903 GCF_029448725.1 Salvelinus fontinalis | reverse complement strand
CACAGAAAAACAGAAAGAGAGATAGAGACAGAGAGGGGGAGAGAGACAGAAAGGGGGCGAGAGACAGAAAGAGAGAGAGATAGGGAGAGAGAGAGAGAGGGGGGGAGAGAGACAGAAAGAGAGAGACAGAAAGAGAGGGAGAGAGAGAGAAGAGCTTTCTGAAGCTTATCTGACTTATCTGTTCAACCCCCGGAGAATACAGCCTAAGTTTTTCCTCTAGCCAAGGCTCGATCCCAGGCACCACGCTCTTCTCAATTTACATCAACAACATAGCTCAGGCAGTAGGAAACTCTCTCACCCATTTATATGCAGATCATACAGTCTTATACTCAGCTGGCCCCTCCCCAGATGTTGTGTGAAATGCTCTACAACAAAGCTTTCTTAGTGTCCAACAAGCTTTCTCTACCCTTAACCTTGTTCTGAACACCTCCAAAACAAAGGTCATGTGGTTTGGTAAGAAGAATGTCCCTCTCCCCACAGGTGTGATTGCTACCTCTGAGGGTTTAGAGCTTGAGGTAGTCACCTCATGCAAGTACTTGGGAGTATGGCTAGACGGTACACTGTCCTTCTCTCAGCACATATCAAAGCTGCAGGCTAAAGTTAAAACTTAATAAAGGTTAAACAAAACATTTAATAATAAAAAATATTAATAATCCAACAGATGGCCACTGAGACTGAAGACAGAACAGGACCAAGAAATATTACATTTCAAAACTCTTACTGTTGTATTAGGAGAGAGATATCGAGGGAGAAAGAGTAAGAGAGGGAGAGAGGGGTGTTAAAGAGATGGGAGAGAGAAGGGTGTGAAAGGGATGGGGGAGCGAGAGGAAAAGAGGGGGGAGAGAGACGTGGAGAGAAAGGGAGAGAGAAAGAGAGACAGAGAAAGAGGGTGAGAGGCAGAGAGAGATGGGAGAGAAAGAGAGAGAGGAGGGAGGGAGGGACAGGAGAGAGACAGGGAGGGGTGGAGAGAGGAGAGAGAGAGGGAGGGACAGAGGAGAGAGATGAGAGAGGGATGGCCGGACAGAGGAGAAAGAGGAGAGAGAGAGAGGGAGGGAGGGACAGAGAGAGAGGGATAGCTGGACAGAGGAGAAAGAGGAGAGAGAGAGAGAGGGAGGGAGGGACAGAGAGAGAGGGATAGCTGGACAGAGGAGAAAGAGGAGAGAGAGAGAGAGAGGGAGGGACAGAGAGAGAGGGATAGCTGGACAGAGGAGAAAGAGGAGAGAGAGAGAGGGAGGGACAGAGAGAGAGGGATAGCTGGACAGAGGAGAAAGAGGAGAGAGAGAGAGGGAGGGAGGGACAGAGAGAGAGGGATAGCTGGACAGAGGAGAAAGAGGAGAGAGAGAGAGGGAGGGAGGGACAGAGAGAGAGGGATAGCTGGACAGAGGAGAAAGAGGAGAGAGAGAGAGGGAGGGAGGGACAGAGAGAGAGGGATAGCTGGACAGAGGAGAAAGAGGAGAGAGAGAGAGGGAGGGAGGGACAGAGAGAGAGGGATAGCTGGACAGAGGAGAAAGAGGAGAGAGAGAGAGGGAGGGAGGGACAGAGAGAGAGGGATAGCTGGACAGAGGAGAAAGAGGAGAGAGAGAGAGGGAGGGACAGAGGAGAAAGAGGAGAGAGAGAGAGGGAGGGAGGGACAGAGAGAGAGGGATAGCTGGACAGAGGAGAAAGAGGAGAGAGAGAGAGGGAGGGAGGGACAGAGAGAGAGGGATAGCTGGACAGAGGAGAAAGAGGAGAGAGAGAGAGGGAGGGAGGGACAGAGAGAGAGGGATAGCTGGACAGAGGAGAAAGAGGAGAGAGAGAGAGGGAGGGACAGAGGAGAAAGAGGAGAGAGAGAGAGGGAGGGAGGGACAGAGAGAGAGGGATAGCTGGACAGAGGAGAAAGAGGAGAGAGAGAGAGGGAGGGAGGGACAGAGAGAGAGGGATAGCTGGACAGAGGAGAAAGAGGAGAGAGAGAGAGGGAGGGAGGGACAGAGAGAGAGGGATAGCTGGACAGAGGAGAAAGAGGAGAGAGAGAGAGGGAGATGATGTTGTCTGGACCTCAGGCAATCTCTATGGGAATACCACAGGGTTCAATTCTCGGGCCGACTCTTTTCTCTGTATACATCAATGATGCCGCTCTTGCTGCGGGTGATTCCCTGATCCACCTCTACGCAGACGACATCATTCTGTATACATCTGGCCCTTCTTTGGACACTGTGTTAACTTCTTATGGCTGGGGGGCGGAACATGAAGTCCTATGAGTGTCATCTGATGAAGATCATCAAAGGTTAGTGATTCATTTTATCTCTATTTCTGCTTTTTGTGACTCCTCTCTTTGGCTGGAAAAATGGCTGTGTTTTTCTGTGACTAGGTACAGACCTAACATAATGATATGTTGTGCTTTCGTCGTAAAGTCTTTTTGAAATCGGACACTGTGGTGGGATTAACAACAATTTATCTTTAAAATAGTGTAAAATATTTGTATGTTTGAGGAATTTTAATTATGAGATTTCTGTTGTTTGAATTTGGCGCCCTGCACTTTCACTTGCTGTTGTCATATCGATCCCGTTAACGGGATTTCAGCCGTAAGAAGTTAACAAACCTCCAAACGAGCTTCAATACCATACAACACTCCTTCCGTGGCCTCCAACTGCTCTTAAACGCAAGTAAAACCAAATGCATGCTTTTCAACCGTTCGCTGCCCGCACCCGCCCGCCCAACTAGCATCCCTACTCTGGACGGTTCTGACCTAGAATACGTGGACAACTACAAATACCTAGGTGTCTGGCTAGACTGTAAACTCTCCTTCCAGACTCATATTAAACATTTCCAATCCAAAATTAAATCTAGAATCGGATTGCTATTCCGCAACAAAGCATCCTTCACTCACGGCGCCAAACATATCCTCGTAAAACGGACTATCCTACCGATCCTCAACTTCAGTGATGTCATTTACAAAATAGCCTCCAACACTCTACTCAGCAAATTGGATGCAGTCTATCACAGTGCCATCCGTTTTGTCACCAAAGCCCCATATACTACCCACCACTGCGACCTGTATGCTCTAATCGGCTGGCCCTCGCTACATATTCGTCGCCAGACCCACTGGCTTCAGGCCATAAGTCTTTGCTATAAGTCTTTGCTAGGTAAAGCTCTGCCGTATCTCAGCTCATTGGTCACGATAACAACACCCACCCGTAGCACACGCTCCAGCTGGTATATTTCACGGGTCATCCCCAAAGCCAACTTTTCCTTTGGCAGCCTTTCCTTACAGTTCTCTGCTGCCAATGACTGGAACGAATTGCAATAATCGCTGAAGCTGGAGACTTATTTTTCCCTCACTAACTTTAAACATCAGCTATCTGAGCAGCTAACCGATTGCTGCAGCTGTACATAGTCCATCTGTAAATAGCCCACCCAATCTACCTACCTCATCCCCATATTGTTTTTATTTACTTTTCTGCTCTTTTGCACACCAGTATGTAATGGCTCTCGTCGAAAGGAGAGGACCAAAGCGCAGCGTGGAAAGTGTTCATTATTTTCAAAAAACACCCAAACAAAATAAGTGAAAACAAAAGCACACAGTTCTTTCAGGCAGAAACACAAAACAGAAAACAAGATCCCACAAAACCCAAACGGAAAATGACAACTTATATATGATCCCCAATCAGAGACAACGATAGACAGCTGCCTCTGATTGGGAACCACACTCGGCCAGAAACAAAGAAATAGAAAACATAGACTTTCCCACCCGAGTCACACCCTGACCTAACCAAACATAGAGAATAATAAGGAACTCTAAGGTCAGGGAGTGACACAGTATCTCTACTTTCACATCATCATCTGCACATCTATCACTCCTGTGTTCATCTGCTAAATTGTAATTACTTCGCTACTATGGCCTATTTATTGCCTTACCTCCTCACGCAATTAGACTTTCTTTTTTTTCTATTGTGTTACTGACTGTACGCTTGTTTATTCCATGTGTAACTCTGTGTTGTTGTTTGTGTCGCACTGGTTTGCTTTATCTTGGCCAGGTCGCAGTTGTAAATGAGAACTTGTTCTCAACTGGTCTACCTGGTTTTAAATAAAGGTGAAATAAAATCACTAAAAAAAGAAAAAAAGAGGGAGGTAGGAGAGCCAGAGCCGAACAAATCATCGATCTGTCTTGCCAATCTCACCGGGTCTGATTAAAGCTCATTGAAGAGCTGTTCTATTTAATTGGGAGGGAAATAAGTTCTGTTGAAAGGTGTGTGTGTGTGTGACGTGATTGATGTTATTGCCCTTCTGAAGAGCTCATGTTTGATATCTTAACAGTGTCCTCTCCTCTCTGTCTTCTTCTCTCCTCTCCTCATCCTCTTTCTCCTCCATATCATCTCAACCTCACATCTCCCCCCCCCCCCCTCCCAGCTCTCAGAGGGACCTCTACAAAGTACCAGGGGCACTATGCAGAGGAATGGGGTGTCAGGAGGGTTCTATAGAGGTATGGGGTGTCAGGAGGGTTCTATAGAGGTATGGGGTGTCAGGAGGGTTCTATAGAGGTATGGGGTGTCAGGAGGGTTCTATAGAGGTATGGGATGTCAGGAGGGTTCTATAGAGGTATGGGGTGTCAGGAGGGTTCTATAAAGTTATGAGGTGTCAGGAGGGTTCTATAGAGGTATGGGGTGTCAGGAGGGTTCTATAGAGGTATGGGGTGTCAGGAGGGTTCTATAGAGGTATGGGGTGTCAGGAGGGTTCTATAGAGGTATGGGGTGTCAGGAGGGTTCTATAGAGGTATGGGGTGTCAGGAGGGTTCTATAGAGGTATGGGGTGTCAGGAGGGTTCTATAGAGGTATGGGGTGTCAGGAGGGTTCTATAGAGGTATGGGGTGTCAGGAGGGTTCTAAAGAGGTATGGGGTGTCAGGAGGGTTCTATAGAGGTATGGGGCGTCAGGAGGGTTCTGTAGAGGTATGGGGTGTCAGGAGGGTTCTATAGAGGTATAGGGTGTCAGGAGGGTTCTATAGAGTTATGGGGTGTCAGGAGGGTTCTATATAGGTATGGGGAGTCTGGAGGGTTCTATAGAGGTATGGGGTGTCAGGAGGGTTCTATAGAGTTATGGGGTGTCAGGAGGGTTCTATAGAACCAGGAGGGCCTGGTGTCAGGAGGGTTCTATAGAGGTATGGGGGCCTTGTGTCAGGAGGGTTATATTTAAGTGCTAATGACCGAGACGTCGGTGTTTGGAGGATATATTGGCATGTCTGTTGTTAGGACCGAGACGTCGGTGTTTGGAGGATATATTGGCATGTCTGTTGTTAGGACCGAGACGTCGGTGTTTGGAGGATATATTGGCATGTCTGTTGTTAGGACCGAGACGTCGGTGTTTGGAGGATATATTGGCATGTCTGTTGTTAGGACCGAGACGTCGGTGTTTGGAGGATATATTGGCATGTGTGTTGTTAGGACCGAGAGGAAACCGAGGGCATGATCACTTTCATACAACGGGTTACTAACATATTCAAATTTGGAGATCAAATTAAAAATATTGAAACAATGTTGCAAATGTCAGAGAGACAGACAGCAAGGTTTATACAAATCTCCGCTGTTGAAAACTAAATGTTAGTCGTAAAGAAATGTGAGATAATGTCTAGATGCTTTTTATAGTGGAGATCAGGTTTATAAATTGCCTGGCTGGGCTGATGAGACAGTGGATTGTGCAGTCACAAGGAACAGAGTAAGTAGGCATTTTAACTTCATAAATGTAGCTGGTGGCAACTTGTGGAATAGACACTGACTGAAATGCGGTTTTAACCAATCGGCATTCAGTATTAGACCCACCCGTTGTATACATTTACATTTACATTTAAGTCATTTAGCAGACGCTCTTATCCAGAGCGACTTACAAATTGGTGTATAAAGAGGTGTGTGGTGTCAGGAGGGTTTTATGTATAATGGATGAAGAAGGGGCATTGGGTTTAACTTTTCTGTTACAGCTAAGTAAAACTGTGTCATCTCTATCCTCTTCTTTCTCTCTCTCTCTTTCTCTACCCACCCATGATACAGCAGAGTGTCAGCCAGTCAGGGAGTTCTGGACTTTGCCTCTCACCAAGCACATTGTGAAAGAGAGAGAGCGATGGAGGGAGGTGTAAAAAGAGAAAAAGGAGAGGGGAGAGAGAGAGGATTGAGCGAGGAGAGAAAGGAAAGTGAGAGGAGAGAGGAGATAGGAGAAAAGAGAGAGAGAGGAGAGAGAGAGGGGATAGAGGGGAGAGAGAGGAGAGAGAAAGGAGAGAGGAGAGAGAGGAGACAGATGAGAGAGGAGAGAGAGAGGAGAGAGAGAGGAGAGAGAAGAGAGAGAGGAGAGAGGAGAAAAGAGAGAGAGAGGAGAGAGAGGAGAAGGAGTGGAGAGAGGAGAGAGGAGAAAGAGAGAGAGAGCTGAGGATAGAGGAGAAAGAGAGAGAGGAGAGAGACGAGAGGAGAGAGGAGAAAGAGAGAGAGGAGAGAGGGAGGGAGGTGAGAGGACAGAGAGAGAAGAGAGGAGAGAGGGGAGAGGAGAGAGGGGAGAGGAGAAAGAGAGAGAGGAGAGAGTGAGAGGAGAGAGAAAGGAGAGAAAGAGGAGAAGACAGAAATAGGACAGAGATGGGAGAGAAGGGAGATGAGCAGGTTGTTACGCAGTGAGCCTTTTCAAATCAATTCTAATTTGTGAAATTGGGCTCTGGCAGCTACTGGGCTAGGATGGGCTGTGGGTCTACATAGATAACGGAGGGATAGGGCTGGGTAGAGGGATGGAGAGAGGAGAGAGGGGGAGAGAGGGTGGGAGTGAGGGGAGAGGGGGAGAGAGATACAGGGTGGGAGGGAGGGTAGAGGGGAGAGGGAACGGAGAGAGGGGAGAAGGCCAGAGACAAGGCCAGACACAAGGCAGTAGGCCAGACACAATGCCCAACACAAGGCCAGACGGACACAAGGCCAGACACAAGGCCAGACAGACATAAGGCCAGACACAAGGCAGTAGGCCAGACACAAGGCCAGACACCAGGCTAGACAGACACAAGGCCAGACAAACACATGGCCAGACAGACATAAGGCCAGACACAAGGCCAGACATACACAAGAACAGACACAAGGCCAGAGACAAGGCCAGACACAAGGCAGTAGGCCAGATACAATGCCCGACACAAGGCCAGACGGACACAAGGCAAGACACAAGGCTAGACAGACAAAAGGCCAGACAGACACAAGGCCAGACAGACACAAGGCCAGACAGACATAAGGCCAGACACAAGGCCAGACACAAGGCCAGACATACACAAGAACAGACACAAGGCCAGACACAAGGCTAGATACAAGGCCAGACACAAGGCTAGACACAAGGCCAGACACAAGGCTAGACACAAGGCCAGACACAAGGCCAGACACAAGGCCAGACATACACAAGAACAGACACAAGGCCAGACACAAGGCTAGATACAAGGCCAGACACAAGGCTAGACACAAGGCCAGACACAAGGCTAGACACAAGGCCAGACACAAGGCCAGACACACGGCCAGACACAAGGCTAGACACAAGGCTAGACACAAGGTCAACCAGACACTAGGCCAGACACAAGGCCAGACACAAGGCTAGACACAATGCCAGACACAATGCCAGACACAAGGCTAGACACAAGGCCAGACACTAGGCTAGACACAAGGCCAGACACTAGGCTAGACACAAGGCCAGACACTAGGCTAGACACAAGGCCAGACACTAGGCTAGACACAAGGCCAGACACTAGGCTAGACACAAGGCTAGACACAAGGCCAGACACTAGGCTAGACACAAATCCAGACACAAGGCCAGACACAAGGCTAGACACAAGGCCAGACACTAGGCCAGACACTAGGCCAGATACAATGCCAGACAGACACAAGGTCAGCCAGACACAAGGCTAGACACTAGGCTAGACACAAGGCCAGACACAAGGCCAGACACAAGGTCAACTAGACACTAGGCCAGACACAAGGCTAGACACAAGGCCAGATACAAGGTCAACCAGACACTAGGCCAGACACAAGGCTAGACACAAGGCCAGACACAAGGCTAGACACAAGGCCAGGTACAAGGTCAACCAGACACAAGGCTAGACACAAGGCTAGACACTAGGCCAGACACAAGGCTAGACACAAGGCTAAACACAAGGCTAGACACAAAGCCAGATACAAGGATAGACACAAGGCCAGACACAAGGTCAACCAGACACTAGGCCAGACACAAGGCTAGACACAAGGCCAGACACAAGGTCAACCAGACACAAGGCTAGACACAAGGCTAGACACTAGGCCAGACACAAGGCTAGACACAAGGCTAGACACAACGCCAGACACAAGGATAGACACAAGGCCAGCCATACACAAGACTAGACACAAGGCCAGACACAAGGCTAGACACAAGGCCAGATACAAGGCTAGACACTAGGCCAGACACAAGGCTAGACACTAGGCCAGACACAAGGCTAGACACTAGGCCAGACACAAGGCTAGACACTAGGCCAGACACAAGGCTAGACACTAGGCCAGACACAAGGCTAGACACTAGGCCAGATACAAGGCTAGACACTAGGACAGACACAAGGCTAGACACAAGTCCAGACACAAGGCTAGACACTAGGCCAGACACAAGGCTAGACACTAGGCCAGACACAAGGCTAGACACAAGGCCAGACACAAGGCTAGACACAAGGCCAGACACAAGGAAAAACAGACACTAGGCCAGACACAAGGCTAGACACAAGGCTAGACACTAGGCCAGATACAAGGCTAGACACAAAGCCAGATACAATGCCAGACAAACACAAGGCCAGCCAGACACAAGGCTAGACACTAGGCTAGAAATAAGGCCAGACACAAGGCTAGACACAAGGCTAGACACAATGCCAGACGCAAGGCTAGACACTAGGCCAGACACGAGGCTAGACAAAAAGCCAGACACAAGGCTAGACACTAGGCCAGACACGAGGCTAGATACTATGCCAGACACGAGGCTAGACACTAGGCCAGACACGAGGCTAGATACTATGCCAGGCACAAGGCCATACACAAGTCAGACACAAGGCTAGACACAAGGCTAGACACAATGCCAGACACAAGGTCAACCAGACACTAGGCCACATACAAGGCTAGACACAGGGTCAACCAGACACAAGGCCAGACACAAGGAAAAACAGACACTAGGCCAGACACAAGGCTAGACACAAGGCTAGACACTAGGCCAGATACAAGGCTAGACACAAAGCCAGATACAATGCCAGACAAACACAAGGCCAGCCAGACACAAGGCTAGACACTAGGCTAGAAATAAGGCCAGACACAAGGCTAGACACAAGGCTAGACACAATGCCAGACGCAAGGCTAGACACTAGGCCAGACACGAGGCTAGACAAAAAGCCAGACACAAGGCTAGACACTAGGCCAGACACGAGGCTAGATACTATGCCAGACACGAGGCTAGACACTAGGCCAGACACGAGGCTAGATACTATGCCAGGCACAAGGCCATACACAAGTCAGACACAAGGCTAGACACAAGGCTAGACACAATGCCAGACACAAGGTCAACCAGACACTAGGCCACATACAAGGCTAGACACAGGGTCAACCAGACACTAGGCCAGACACGAGGCTAGACAAAAAGCCAGACACAAGGCTAGACACTAGGCCAGACACGAGGCTAGATACTATGCCAGGCACAAGGCCATACACAAGGCCAGACACAAGGCTAGACACAAGGCCAGACACAAGGCCAGACACAAGGCTAGACACAAGGCTAGACACAATGCCAGACACAAGGTCAACCAGACACTAGGCCAGACACAATGCCAGACACAAGGTCAACCAGACACTAGGCCAGACACAATGCCAGACACAAGGTCAACCAGACACTAGGCCAGACACAAGGCTAGACACAAGGTCAACCAGACACTAGGCCAGACACAAGGCAAGGATAGATAGATAGATAGATAGATAGATAGATAGATAGATAGATAGATAGATAGATAGATAGATAGATCGATAGGTAGGTAGATAAGTAGGTAGGTAGATAAGTAGGTAGGTAGATAAGTAGGTAGGTAGATAAGTAGGTGGGGAGATAGATAGGTAGGTAGGTAGGTGGGTAGGTAGGTAGGTAGATAGCTAGATATATAGATAGGTGGGTAGGTAGGTAGATAAGTAGGTGGGGAGATAGATAGGTAGGTAGGTAGGTAGGTAGGTAGATAAGTAGGTAGGTAGATAAGTAGGTAGGTAGATAAGTAGGTGGGGAGATAGATAGGTAGGTAGGTAGGTGGGTAGGTAGGTAGGTAGATAGCTAGATAGATAGATAGATAGGTGGGTAGGTAGGTAGATAAGTAGGTGGGGAGATAGATAGGTAGGTAGGTAGGTAGGTAGGTAGGTAGGTAGGTGGGTAGGTAGGTAGGTAGGTAGGTAGATAGGTAGGTAGGTAGGTAGACAGGTGTAGGTAGGTAGGTAGACAGGTGTAGGTAGGTAGGTAGACAGGTGTAGGTAGGTAGGTAGACAGGTGTAGGTAGGTAGGTAGATAGGTAGGTAGGTAGGTACAGTAGGTAGGTAGGTAGGTAGGTAGGTAGGTTGATAGGTAGGTAGGTTGATAGGTAGGTAGGTAGGTTGATAGGTAGGTAGGTAGGTAGGTAGGTAGGTAGGTAGGTAGGTGGGTAGGTAGATAGGTAGATGGATAGGTAGGTGGGTAAGTAGGTAGGTAGGTAGATAGGTAGGTAGGTAGGTAGGTAGGTAGGTAGATGGGTAGATAGGTAGGTAGGTAGGTAGGTAGGTGGGTAGGTAGATAGGTAGATGGATAGGTAGGTGGGTAAGTAGGTAGGTAGGTAGATAGGTAGGTAGGTAGGTAGGTAGGTAGGTAGGTAGGTAGGTAGATGGGTAGATAGATAGATGGGTGGATAGGTAGATAGGTAGGTAGGTAGGTAGGTGGGTGGGTAGATAGGTAAGTAGGTAGATAGATAGGTAGGTAGGTGGGTAGGTAGATAGATACATAGGTAGATAGGTAGATAGGTAAGTAGGTAGATAGATAGGTAGGTAGGTGGGTAAGTAGGTAGGTAGGCATGTAGGTAGGTAGGCATGTAAGTAGGTAGGACTGGGGTCTGAACAGAGGGATCAGTGCTTCTGCTCTTTTCAATAACCTGTATAGAGCACAATATGAGCTCTACTTGACATGTAGTTTTCTCACTCATGGGTGGCACACATCGGGACATGGGGGAGGGGAAAAGTCAACGTTTATGCAAATTGCATAGTGTAGTATGCGCTATAGTTAAAAATATATTTTTTGTTTTTGCTGACATACTTTAGTATTTACTATAGTATTCTACAGTATACTACAACACACTACGTGTAAGTACTACACATGCTCGAGGGTTTCTACAGTTTGAAGTATGGTTTTCTATAGTATAATACAGTTTACTACAGAATACCACACTAAGTACTGTAGTATTCTATGGTAAACTGTAATGTTGTTTCATGTGGGATCACACATCACTGAACTTAGATCACATGATATCCCAGTGGCATCTCATCACAGACGTAGTGGCTCCTAGTTCTGTAAATATCGTCTCATTCAGGCCTTCAGGCACATATCTCGCTGGTATCCCCACTGAGCCTCTCTGTCTGCAGGCTGGTTAATTTTCTTCGCCAGCCTTCGGCCTCCAGCCTCTAGCACGGGGAAGCTGCCTCTCATCTCTTTCTCCTTTACTCTTTCATCTTTTCTTCCCCAGCCTCCAGCCTCCAGCATAGAGCCACTGCCTCTCTCCTCTCATTCCCTCCCTCGTCTCCTCCTCCCCTATCTTCTCCTCTCCTCTCCTCTTCACCTCTTTTCCCCCTCTCCTCTCTTCTCTCCCTCCCTCCTCTCCTCTTCACCTCTTCTCCTCCTCACCCCCTCTCCTCCCTTCTCTCCCTCCCTTCTCTCCTCTCCTCCTCCTCACCTCCTCTCTTCCTCTTCTCCTCCTCTCCCCCTCTCCTCCCTTCTCTCCTCTCCTCCTCCTCACCTCCTCTTCTCCTCCTCACCCCCTCTCCTCCCTTCTCTCCCTCCCTCCTCTCCTCTCCTCTCCTCCTCACCTTCTCTCCTCCTCTTCTCCTCCTCTCCCCCTCTCCTCCCTTCTCTCCCTCCCTCCTCACCTTTCTTTTCTCAGCTCTTGACATTACAGGGGCTGGTAATGATATGAGAGGGGGTCACTGTATTGAATTTGAGTTATTAGTCGATATTGATTGTTTGTCGTTTTCCTCTAGACAAGTAGGAGAATCTTATACAATTTTGCAAGCAAGGTTTCAATGGGTTGTTTGTCCCATTGGGTGACATCTTGTTTTGCAAGTGGAACCCTGCCATAGAGTGTAATCGGTTGAAAGACACATTCAGTTTTAGGTATTTCATAGGAATTAGGGCTCAGATTGCAACCCCTGGTTAAAGAATTCTGTTATTTTCTTGACAATTTTCTTGCCGTTTAATTATGTCATATGTTTTTACCCCCTTCAACACTTTCAATAACTTTGTAGAACAGTCCTGAATGCCAAAATATAATCAAATGCTTTTTGGATGTCAATAAAGCAAGAATAAATGTTGGTATTGTTTTGGTGGACATGTTTATCTATCAGGGTGTGTAGGGTGTAAATATAATCGCTTGTGCGATGTTTTGGTATAAATCCAATTTGGCTTTTATTCAAGACATTGTGCTTATTAAGGAAGTTTAGGACTCTTACATTTATAATACTACAGAAAACCTTCCCCAGGTTACTGTTCACACAAATGGCTCAAATATATATATATATTTTAACCTTTATTTAACTAGGCAAGTCAGTTAAGAACAAATTCTGATTTACAATGACAGCCTACCCACGGACAAACTTAGACAACGCTGGGCCAATTGTGCGCCGCCCTATGGGACAAACAAACCAGGGTCTGTAGGTCTACAGTGATGCCTATAACACTGAGATGCATTGCCTTAGACCGCTGCACCACTCAGGAGCCCCTGTAATTGTTAGGGTCAAATTTGTCTCTGTTCTTAAAGATTGGGGTTATGAGTCCTTGGTTCCAGATGTCAGGGAAATAACCCCTCTCTCTCTCTCTCTCTCTCTCTCTCTCTCTCTCTCTCTCTCTCTCTCTCTCTCTCTCTCTCTCTCTCTCTCTCTCTCTCTCTCTCTCTCTCTCTCTCTCTCTCTCTCTCATCAAATATACGTAAGCTCTTCATACACACGGACACAGCTGCTATTATAAAATGTGTCCCTCATCCACAGACGTTGTATACACCTGGCCACTGAACTGTACAGAGGCTTAGAGAGTCAACAATCTCCAATCCCCCATGATCCTCTCTGTCTATTAACTCCCTATATGTAAATATTAACTCCTTGTGTGTGTGTAGACTTGACCAGAACCACCGCTGTCAGACACTGAGTAACACACAGTGAAGACACTCTGTGATTTAACTGCTACACACAGCCTATTACTTTCATTGACCACTTCTGTCAACCAGTGGTGGAAAACGTACCCAATTGGCATACTTGAGTAAAGATACATTAATAGAAATAATAAAATACTACTTGAGTAAAAGTAAAGATACCCTAATAAAAATAACTCACCCAGTAAAATAAGTCACCCAGTAAAATAACTCACCCAGTAAAATAAGTCACCCAGTAAAATAACTCACCCAGTAAAATAAGTCACCCAGTAAAATAAGTCACCCAGTAAAATAGGTCACCCAGTAAAATACTACTTGAGTAAAAGTCTAAAAAGCATTTGGTTTTTAAATATACTTAAGTATTAAAAGTAAAAGTACAAGTCTAAATAATTTCATATTCCTTATATTAAGCAAACCAGAAGATATTTTTTTATTTACGGATAGCCAGAGGCACACTCCGACACTCAGACATAATTTACAAACAAAGCATTTGTGTTTGGTGAGTCCTCCAGATCAGAGGCAGTAGGGATGACCAGGGATGTTCTCTGTTTAGTGAGTCCTCCAGATCAGAGGCAGTAGAGATGACCAGGGATGTTCTCTGTTTAGTGAGTCCTCCAGATCAGAGGCAGTAGGGATTACCAGGGATGTTCTTTGTTTAGTGAGCACCAGATCAGAGGCAGTAGGGATGACCAGGGATGTTCTCTGTTTAGTGAGTCCTCCAGATCAGAGGCAGTAGGGATGACCAGGGATGTTCTCTGTTTAGTGAGTCCGCCAGATCAGAGGCAGTAGGGATGACCAGGGATGTTCTCTGTTTAGTGAGTCCTCCAGATCAGAGGCAGTAGGGATGACCAGGGATGTTCTCTGTTTAGTGAGTCCTCCAGATCAGAGGCAGTAGGGATGACCAGGGATGTTCTCTGTTTAGTGAGTCCGCCAGATCAGAGGCAGTAGGGATGACCAGGGATGTTCTCTGTTTAGTGAGTCCTTCAGATCAGAGGCAGTAGGGATGACCAGGGATGTTCTCTGTTTAGTGAGTCCTCCAGATCAGAGACAGTAGGGATGACCAGGGATGTTCTCTGTTTAGTGAGTCCTCCAGATCAGAGGCAGTAGGGATGACCAGGGATGTTCTCTGTTTAGTGAGTCCTCCAGATCAGAGGCAGTAGGGATGACCAGGGATGTTCTCTGTTTAGTGAGTCCACCAGATCAGAGGCAGTAGGGATGACCAGGGATGTTCTCTGTTTAGTGAGTCCTCCAGATCAGAGGCAGTAGGGATGACCAGTGATGTTCTCTGTTTAGTGAGTCCACCAGATCAGAGGCAGTAGGGATGACCAGGGATGTTCTCTGTTTAGTGAGTCCACCAGATCAGAGGCAGTAGGGATGACCAGTGATGTTCTCTGTTTAGTGAGTCCACCAGATCAGAGGCAGTAGGGATGACCAGGGATGTTCTCTGTTTAGTGAGTCCACCAGATCAGAGGCAGTAGGGATGACCAGGGATGTTCTCTGTTTAGTGAGTCCTCCAGATCAGAGACAGTAGGGATGACCAGGGATGTTCTCTGTTTAGTGAGTCCTCCAGATCAGAGGCAGTAGGGATGACCAGTGATGTTCTCTGTTT
>NC_074695.1:6953403-6990903 GCF_029448725.1 Salvelinus fontinalis | reverse complement strand
GCAGTGTTATTCTCCCAGAGAGTGATGCCAGCCTCGCTATCTACAGGGCCATTGTAGCAGTGTTATTCTCCCAGAGAGTGATGCCAGCCTCACTATCTACAGGGCCATTGTAGTAGTGTTATTCTCCCAGAGAGTGATGCCAGCCTCACTATCTACATGGCCATTGTAGCAGTGTTATTCTCCCAGAGAGTGATGCCAGCCCCACTATCTACAGGGCCATTGTAGCAGTGTTATTCTCCCAGAGAGTGATGCCAGCCTCACTATCTACAGGGCCATTGTAGCAGTGTTATTCTCCCAGAGTGATGCCAGCCCCACTATCTACATGGCCATTGTAGCAGTGTTATTCTCCCAGAGAGTGATGCCAGCCTCACTATCTACAGGGCCATTGTAGCAGTGTTATTCTCCCAGAGAGTGATGCCAGCCTCACTATCTACAGGGCCATTGTAGCAGTCTTATTCTCCCAGAGAGGGATGCCAGCCTCACTATCTACAGGGCCATTGTAGCAGTGTTATTCTCCCAGAGAGGGATGCCAGCCTCACTATCTACAGGGCCATTGTAGCAGTGTTATTCTCCCAGAGAGTGACAGGTGGTTAAGGGAGTATTTAAAGTAGGGGTTGGAACCTTCTTCAGGAAAGAGAGGAACGAAAGTGATCTGTACTGTTCCGGAACAGAACCGTTATTTTAAATAGCTTGGGAACCGGTTAACACTAAAGCCTCTGGGTCTCGAAGGACCCCCCCCCCCCCCCCTTTAGCTAATGAACATTCTAACAGTGTAATTAATACATTTCAAATACGCTATCGCAAAAATAATAATTTGGTTGTTTTTATGAAGGTCTTCGGTATGATTTGAAGAAAAAAAATATATAAATGTCACGCCCTGATCTGTTTCACCTGTCCTTGTGATTGTCTCCACCCCCTCCAGGTGTCGCTTATTTACCAGTGTATTTATCCCTGTGTCTCCTGTCTCTCTGTGCCAGTGTATTTATCCCTGTGTTTCCTGTCTCTCTGTGCCAGTGTATTTATCCCTGTGTTTCCTGTCTCTCTGTGCCAGTGTATTTATCCCTGTGTTTTCTGTCTCTCTGTGCCAGTGTATTTATCCCTGTGTTTCCTTTCTCTCTGTGCCAGTGTATTTATCCCTGTGTTTCCTGTCTCTCTGTGCTAGTGTATTTATCCCTGTGTTTCCTGTCTCTCTGTGCCAGTGTATTTATCCCTGTGTTTCCTGTCTCTCTGTGCCAGTGTATTTATCCCTGTGTTTCCTGTCTCTCTGTGCCAGTGTATTTATCCCTGTGTTTCCTGTCTCTCTGTGCCAGTGTATTTATCCCTGTGTCTCCTGTCTCTCTGTGCCAGTGTATTTATCCCTGTGTTTCCTGTCTCTCTGTGCCAGTGTATTTATCCCTGTGTTTCCTGTCTCTCTGTGCAGTGTATTTATCCCTGTGTTTCCTGTCTCTCTGTGCCAGTGTATTTATCCCTGTGTTTCCTGTCTCTCTGTGCCAGTGTATTTATCCCTGTGTTTCCTGTCTCTCTGTGCCAGTGTATTTATCCCTGTGTTTCCTGTCTCTCTGTGCCAGTGTATTTATCCCTGTGTTTCCTGTCTCTCTGTGCCAGTGTATTTATCCCTGTGTGTCCTGTCTCTCTGTGCCAGTGTATTTATCCCTGTGTTTCCTGTCTCTCTGTGCCAGTGTATTTATCCCTGTGTTTCCTGTCTCTCTGTACCAGTGTATTTATCCCTGTGTTTCCTGTCTCTCTGTGCCAGTGTATTTATCACTGTGTTTCCTGTCTCTATGTACCAGTGTATTTATCCCTGTGTTTCCTGTCTCTCTGTGCCAGTGTATTTATCCCTGTGTTTCCTGTCTCTCTGTACCAGTGTATTTATCCCTGTGTTTCCTGTCTCTCTGTACCAGTGTATTTATCCCTGTGTTTCCTGTCTCTCTGTACCAGTGTATTTATCACTGTGTTTCCTGTCTCTCTGTGCCAGTGTATTTATCCCTGTGTTTCCTGTCTCTCTGTGCCAGTTCATCTTGTCTATTTCAAGTCAACCAGCGTGTTTTTCCTGCCTTTGCTATTCTCTCTTTGCTAGTCCTCCCTGTAACGATTCTTGTCTGGTGATGGAGAAGAGGACCAAAATGTAGCATGGTAAGTGTTCGTTATAATTTAATGAAAACTGAACACTACACAAAATAACAACGAGGAGAAAACAAAACAGTTCTGCAAGGTGAACAGACACTACACAGAAAATAAACACCCACAACCAAAATGGGGAAAACAGGCTACCTAAATATGATTCTCAATCAGAGACAACGATCGACAGCTGCCTCTGATTGAGAACCACACCAGGCCAAACACAGAAATACAATAACATAGAAAAAAGAACATAGACTACCCACCCCAACTCACGCCCTGACCAACCTAACACAAAGACATAAAAAAGAAACTAAGGTCAGAACTTGACACTCCCGGGTTTTGACCCTTACCAGGCTGGACTCTGTACCCGCCTGCCTGACCAGTCTGCCTGCCCTGACCTATGATAACAATACCATAATATATTTAATATGCCATGTACATATTTTTTTTAACAGTTTCACTTATTATTTTTAATTAACTTAATCATTATGACACACCCCTCACTATTGTCATTGGTTTCACTAATTGCACTGTTTGTCTCCATAACCTGGATCGAGGATTCATGACATCACCCTGAGGAAGGCACAGTGATGCTGAAACGTTGGTAAATACCCATTACATTAGTGGGAGTTTTATACATGGAGAGTGCGACTTTCTTTATTTTGATAGTTTATAGTTTATTCGCCGTCAGTCGGCACCTCAACACAAACTATTTTCTGGGTGTGAGCCAGCTCATTCGTTTTATTTTACTGTATGATATGTAAAAACATGAAAGTGTTCAATACATTACAGTCGCCGGGTGCCTTAGTTACATCTCTATGTAAGAGAAAGGGTATGTGTAGGAACGCGGCAACAGCTTCTTTCAATAAGGACACATAATACAATGCACCGACCACAAAGACCCACGGTCAGCAAGACGCCCAGTCAAATGATAAAAACATCAGTAGCCTAAACATCATTATAAGCATCAAGTGTGCTTGATAAATAGTGAAAATCAGCACAAAAGCAATAACGGCATTACAATGAATATAGACATGACAGCGGGCAGAAATTGTCAATTATTGTCAGTGCTTGATGTTCTGTACAAACTTCTTCCATGTGTTGGATACCATGGCGAATGTGTCTGTTTCCAGGCGCGCCTTCTCATTTCTTTGTCATCAAAACGGAGGTAATTATGCATCGCTCGCTTCCCCTCGCTCAACTCACCCGCTTCCCCTCGCTCGACTCACCCGCTTCCCCTCGCTCGACTCACCCGCTTCCCCTCGCTCGACTCACCCGCTTCCCCTCGCTCGACTCACCCGCTTCCCCTCGCTCGACTCACCCGCTTCCCCTCGCTCGACTCACCCGCTTCCCCTCGCTCGACTCACCCGTTCTACCTCATCATACTACTTCACCTATTTCATCTGTTGTTATAGATGTCAAATTAGTTTTAGTGTAGTTTAGGTTCAGTTTTAAGGCACTTTCAAACGTCAGGAAAGGGAACGGTGCGGGGCCTACTGTTGGGTGAAGGAGGGGGGCAGGCCCTACTGTTGGGTGAAGGAGGGGAGCAGGCCCTACTGTTGGGTGAAGGAGGGGAGAAGGCCCTACTATTGGGTGAAGGAGGGGAGAAGGCCCTACTGTTGGGTGAAGGAAGGGAGCAGGCCCTTCTGATGGGTGAAGGAGGGGAGAAGGCCCTACTGTTGGGTGAAGGAGGGGAACAGGCCCTACTGTTGGGTGAAGGAGGGGAGAAGGCCCTACTGTTGGGTGAAGGAGGGGAACAGGCCCTACTGTTGGGTGAAGGAGGGGAGCAGGCCCTACTGTTGGAGAAGGATGGGAGCAGGCCCTACTGTTGGGTGAAGGAGGGGAACAGGCCCTACTGTTGGAGAAGGATGGGAGCTGGCCCTACTGTTGGAGAAGGATGGGAGCTGGCCCTACTGTTGGAGAAGGACGGGAGCAGGCCCTACTGTTGGAGAAGGATGGGAGCTGGCCCTACTGTTGGAGAAGGACGGGAGCAGGCCCTAATGTTGGAGAAGGATGGGAGCAGGCCCTACTGTTGGAGAAGGACGGGAGCAGGCCCTACTGTTGGAGAAGGAGGGGAGCAGGCACTACTGTTGGAGAAGGACGGGAGCAGGCCCTACTGTTGGAGAAGGATGGGAGCAGGCCCTACTGTTGGAGAAGGACCCGAGCAGGCCCTACTGTTGGAGAAGGACGGGAGCAGGCCCTACTGTTGGAGAAGGACGGGAGCAGGCCCTACTGTTGGAGAAGGACGGGAGCAGACCCTACTGTTGGAGAAGGACGGGAGCAGACCCTACTGTTGGAGAAGAATGGGAGCAGGCCCTACTGTTGGAGAAGGACGGGAACAGGCCCTACTGTTGGAGAAGGACAGGAGCAGACCCTACTGTTGGAGAAGGACGGGAGCAGACCCTACTGTTGGAGAAGGACGGGAGCAGGCCCTACTGTTGGAGAAGGACGGGAGCAGGCCCTACTGTTGGAGAAGGACGGGAGCAGACCCTACTGTTGGAGAAGGACGGGAGCAGGCCCTACTGTTGGAGAAGGATGGGAGCAGGCCCTACTGTTGGAGAAGGACGGGAGCAGACCCTACTGTTGGAGAAGGACGGGAGCAGGCCCTACTGTTGGAGAAGGATGGGAGCAGGCCCTACTGTTGGAGAAGGACGGGAGCAGGCCCTACTGTTTTAACTCAGGTTATGTTTGTGATTCTAGCATTGACACTGTGTTTTATTATATTTTAACTCATTTAGGAAAAGTCAAGGATGGAGGGGGGGCATGACTTAAACAATGGCAGAGTAGTGTTTTTCGATTTTATTCATGAGCAGTCCAAATGACTGCTTTGTATTTGTTATGGATCCCCATTAGCTGTTGCCAAAGCAGCAGCTAGTGTGTGTGTGTATGTGTGTGTGTGTGTGTGTGTGTGTGTGTGTGTGTGTGTGTGTGTGTGTGTGTGTGTGTGTGTGTGTGTGTGTGTGTGTGTGTGTGTGTGTGTGTGTGTGTGTGTGTGTGTGTGTGTGTGTGTGTCTGTGTCTGTGTCTGTGTCTGTGTCTGTGTCAATGTTTGTGTTGCTTCACAGTCCCTGCTGTTCCATAAGGTGTTTTTTTAATCTGTTTTTTAAATCTAATTTTACTGCTTGCGTCAGTTACTTGATGTGGAATAGAGTTCCATGTAGTCATGGCTCTATGTAGTACTGTGTGCCTCCCATAGTCTGTTCTGGACTTGGGGACTGTGATGGTGGCATGTCTTGTGGGGTATCCATGGGTGTCTGAGCTGTGTGCTAGTAGTTTAAACAGACAGCTCGGTGCATTCAACATGTCAATACCTCTCATAAATACAAGTAGTGATGAAGTCAATCTCTCCTACACTTTGAGCCAGGAGAGATTGACATGCATATTATTTTTAGCTCTCTGTGTACATCCAAGAGCCAGCCGTGCTGCCCTGTTCTGAGCCAATTGCAATTTTCCTTCGTCCTTTTTTGTGGAACCTGACCACACGACTGAAAGGTAGTCAAGGTGCGACAAAACTAGGGCCTGTAGGACCTGCCTTGTTGATAGTGTTGTTAAGAAGGCAGAGCATCGCTTTATAATAGGCAGACTTCTCTCCATCTTAGCTATTACTGCATCAATATGTTTTGACCATGACAGTTTACAATCTAGTGTTACTCCAAGCAGTTTAGTCATCTCAACTTGCACAATTTCCACATTATTTATTCCAGGATTTAGTTGATGTTTAGGGTTTAGTAAGTGTTTTGTTCCAAATACAATGCTTTTAATTTTAGAAATATTTAGGGCTCATTTATTTCTTGCCACCCACTCTGAAACTAACTGCAGCTCTTTGTTGAGTGTTGCAGTCATTTCAGTCTCTGTTGTAGCTGACATGTATAGTGTTGAGTCATCCGCATACATAGACACACTGGCTTTACTCAAAGTCAGTGGCATGTCGTTAGTAAAAATTTAAAAAAGCAATGGGCCTAAACAGCTACCCTGGGGAATACCTGATTCTAACTGGATTATATTTGATTGGCTTCCATTAAAGATCACCCTTTGTTTTCTGTTAGACAAGTAACTCTTTATCCACGTTATAGCAGGGGGTGTAAAGCCATAACACATACGTTTTTCCAGCAGCAGACTACGATCGATAATGTCAAAAGATGCACTGAAGTCTAACAAGACAGCCCCCATAATCATTTTATCATCAATTTCTCTCAGCCAATCATCAGTCCTTTGTGTAAATGCTGTGCTTGTTGAGTGTCCTTCCCTATAATCATGCTGAAATTCTGTTGTCAATTTGTTTACTGTAAAATAGCATTGTATCTGGTCAAACATAATTTTTTTCCAAAAGTTGACTAAGTGTTGGTAACAGGCTGATTAGTCGGCTATTTGAGCCAGTAAAGGGGGCTTTACTATTCTTGGGTAGCGGAATGACTTTAGCTTCCCTCCAGGCCTGAGGGCACACGGTCTCTAGTAGACTTAAATTGAAGATGTGGCAAATAGGAGCAACACTATCGTCTGCTATTATCCTCAGTAATTTTCATCTAGATTGTCAGACCCTGGTGTCTTGTCATTGTTGATAGACAACAATAGTTTTTTCACCTCTTCCAAGCTGACTTTACGGAATTCAAAGTACAATTCTTGTCTTTCATAATTTGGTCCGATATACTTGGATGTGTAGTGTCAGCGTTTGTTGCTGGCATGTCATCCCTAAGTTTGCTTATCTTGCCAATGACAAAGTCATTAAAGTAGTTTGCAATATCAGTGGGCTTTGTGATGAATGAGCCATCTGATTCAATGAATGAAGGGGCCGAGTTGGCTTTTTTCCCCAACATTTCATTGAAGGTTTTCCAAAGCTTTACTATCATTCTTTATATAATTTATATTTGTTTCATAGTGAAGTTTCTTCTTCTTTTTATTTAGTTTAGTCACATGATTTCTTAATTTGTAGTACGTTTGCCAGTCTGTTGTGCTGCCAGGACTTAATTGCCGTTCCTTTTGCCTCATCTCTCTCAACCATAACAATTTTTCAATTCCTCATCAATCCAAATGGGGATTTAACAGTTTTTACAGTCATTTTCTTAATGGGTGCGTGCTTATTAGTAACTGTAATAAGTAGTTTCGTAAATGCGTCAAGTGCAGGGTCTTGTTGCTCCTCCCACCAGTTCAGGTCTAAGACACTGCCTCTCACTGCAGGAGGCGTTACTGCAGTACCTGGTTTAAATCCAGGCCGAATCATATCCGGCTGTGATGTACAGTAGCTATTACAGGGAAAGAATACCATGCTATTGTTTGAGGAGAGTGCACAATTTTGAACATGAAAAGTTATTAATGAACAAATTTGGCACATTTTGGCGGTCTTGATACAACATTTTGAACAGAAATGCGATGTTTCATTGGATCAGTCTAACAATTTGCACATGCACTGATGCCATCTAGTGGCAAAAATCTAAATTGCACCTGGGCTGGAATAATACATTATGGCCTTTCGCTTGCATTTCAAAGATGATGGTACCAAAAAATATATAAAAGAACGTATTTTTATTTTTTTGTATTATCTTTTACCAGATCTAATGTGTTATAATATTCTACTACATTCCTTTCACATTTCCATAAACTTCAACGTGTTTCCTTTCAAATGGTACCAAGAATATGCATATCCTTGCTTCAGGGCCTGAGCTACAGGCAGTTAGATTTGGTTATGTTATTTTAGGATCGGGCTAATCCTTAAGATCCTTTTCAGATCAGTCCCTGGTGCTGCTGTTTGGTCTGCGTGTGTGTGTGTGTGTGTGTCGGTGTGTGTGTCGCTGTGTGTGGCGGTGTGGGTGGGTGGGTGGGTGGGTGTGAGGATTGGCAACAACACCTCCGCCCTCTGCTCGCTGTTCACCCATGACTGTGTGGCATTGCACAATTTGCTGATGACACCAGGCCTGATAACCAACAACGACGAGTCAGCCTATAGGGAAGAGGTAAGTGAACTGGTAATGTCGTGCCAGGACAACAACCTCTCCCTCAATGTCAGCAAAACAAAGGAGTTGATTGTTTACTTCAGGAAGTAGAGGAAGGATCACACCCCCATCCACATCAACGGGACTGCGGTAGAGAGAGTGAGCAGTTTTAAGTTCCCCAGCGTCCACATCACCGAGGACTGCAGTAGAGAGCGTGAGCAGTTTTAAGTTCCTCAGCGTCCACATCACCGAGGACTGCAGTAGAGAGCGTGAGCAGTTTTAAGTTCCTCAGCGTCCACATCACCGAGGACTGCAGTGAAGAGAGTCAGCAGTTTTAAGTTCCTCAGCGTCCACATCACCGAGGACTGCAGTAGAGAGAGTGAGCAGTTTTAAGTTCCTCAGCGTCCACATCACCGAGGACTGCAGTGAAGAGAGTCAGCAGTTTTAAGTTCCTCAGCGTCCACATCACCGAGGACTGCAGTAGAGAGAGTGAGCAGTTTTAAGTTCCTCAGCGTCCACATCACCGAGGACTGCAGTAGAGAGAGTCAGTTCCTCAGCGTCCACATCACCGAGGACTTAACATGGACCAACACCTCCACCACTCTGGTCAAGAGGGCACAACAGAGTCTCTACTTCCTACGGCGGCTAAAGAAATTCGGCATGCCGACCCAGTGTCCCCGGGGGGGCGTTCCGACCAATTGCATCATGACCTTGTAAGGGAATTTGCTCCGTCCACGACTTAGTACATCACTGGGGCTGTGTTCCCACCTCATCCAGGACATGTACTAGAAACGCTGCGTGAGGATGTCCCGCAGCAAAGGACCCGTTAGTTTCATCTGTTTATAGTTGTATAATTAGCCTAGCAGTAGTAATTATCGTGTTATGGGTTTGATGGAATGATCTATGCGCATTTGGGCAGAGTGAAAGTACAAAGGGAGCCTGTCTCTGAGTGCAAAAATCCTTCCATAAAGGTTGAATAGGAGCCATGTGTCTGGGGTTAGAGCTGATAGATCATACAACACTGTGCTATAACACTATCTTATATCTTTATGGTTTTAATATCATCACATACTCCTCGTATGAATATACACATTTTATCTACTCTTAGAAATTGAAAGGAGTGTTTGGTTTAAGTTATTTGTGTATGAAAGGTGTATTTATTTTGTGGACTGCAGTAGACTGTGGGAATGTGTACTCCCCAATAACTCAAGGCCTCTCCTGAAGTCCTATGAAAAGGCAGAGAGGAGCCCAGAGGTTCACGACTCAGGCTGGGCCACGACAAGACCAATAGGAGGAAAAGACTCAGCTGTTGCCCAGCAACAGAGAATGATTGTTTATCCTAGAAATACAAGGAGGTGACTCCTCCTAGCCGGGAGGTATAAATACATGTGCTTGTGTGACCTGTATGGGTGCTATGCAGCTGCATCACTTAGTTAGAATTTTTCTCAGAATCCGTCTATATTATTGAACCAGAAATTAGAGCCTAACAGTTGGCGTTGTTGGCAAGATTCACCACAATCTATCATCGAACTAAAGAGTCCGAATTAGTTGAGCAGGAGCCGGCACACAAAACAAGGTAGGTAAAGTTCCTACAAATGTTTACCACTCATTCTGACAGCTCGGGGAGACGAGGGTCTGAATATAAAAAAGATGGGAAATTAACCTAGAAAGTCTGGATATATTCCACTGTGTGGTACCGCCTGGATTTATTCCACTGTGTGGTACCGCCTGGATGTATTCCACTGTGTGGTACGGCCTGGATTTATTCCACTGTGTGGTACCGCCTGGATGTATTCCACTGTGTGGTACCGCCTGGATATATTCCACTGTGTGGTACCGCCTGGATGTATTCCACTGTGTGGTACCGCCTGGATATATTCCACTGTGTGGTACAGCCTGGATTTATTCCACTGTGTGGTACCGCCTGGATGTATTCCACTGTGTGGTACCGCCTGGATGTATTCCACTGTGTGGTACCGCCTGGATGTATTCCACTGTGTGGTACCGCCTGGATTTATTCCACTGTGTGGTACCGCCTGGATGTATTCCACTGTGTGGTACCGCCTGGATTTATTCCACTGTGTGGTACGGCCTGGATATATTCCACTGTGTGGTACGGCCTGGATTTATTCCACTGTGTGGTACCGCCTGGATTTATTCCACTGTGTGGTACCGCCTGGATGTATTCCACTGTGTGGTACGGCCTGGATATATTCCACTGTGTGGTACGGCCTGGATATATTCCACTGTGTGGTACGGCCTGGATATATTCCACTGTGTGGTACAGCCTGGATTTATTCCACTGTGTGGTACCGCCTGGATTTATTCCACTGTGTGGTACCGCCTGGATGTATTCCACTGTGTGGTACGGCCTGGATATATTCCACTGTGTGGTACCGCCTGGATTTATTTGTCCTAGGTGACATTCTTAATTTGTGAGATTTGTCCTAGATGACAGGGACATTTATGAGGTAGACGTTGTGTTGTTAACATTTCCATTTGTGAGGTCTGTCCTAGATGACTATGGCAAATGACGTCCAAAAGGGATAAACCCTCATAGCTTAGACTAGGCACTAGTATGTGCCTGGAAGGGTTGAATCCCCTTATAGGTTAGACTAGGGGTTGGAGTCCCCTCCTCCTTATAGGTTAGACTAGGGGTTGGAGTCCCCTCGGAGGGGGTAGCCTCCTTATAGGTTAGACTAGGGGTTGGAGTCCCCTGAGAGGGTTGAACCCCCTTATAGGTTAGACTAGGGGTTGGAGTCCCCTGAGAGGGTTTAGCCTCCTTATAGTTTAGACTAGGGGTTGGAGTCCCCCCCCGGGGGGGGGGGGGGGTTTAGCCCCCTTATAGGTTAGACTAGGGGTTGGAGTCCCCTGAGAGGGTTTAGCCCCCTTATAGGTTAGACTAGGGGTTGGAGTCCCCTGAGAGGGTTTAGCCCCCTTATAGGTTAGACTAGGGGTTGGAGTCCCCTGAGAGGGTTTAGCCCCCTTTATAGGTTAGACTAGGGGTTGGAGTCCCCTCTGAGGGTTTAGCCCCCTTATAGGTTAGACTAGGGGTTGGAGTCCCCTGAGAGGGTTTAGCCCCCTTATAGTTTAGACTAGGGGTTGGAGTCCCCTCGGAGGGTTTAGCCTCCTTATAGGTTAGACTAGGGGTTGGAGTCCCCTCCTCCTTATAGGTTAGACTAGGGGTTGGAGTCCCCTCGGAGGGTTTAGCCCCCTTATAGGTTAGACTAGGGGTTGGAGTCCCCTGAGAGGGTTTAGCCCCTTTATAGTTTAGACTAAGGGTTTACCCCCTTTATAGGTTAGACTAGGGGTTGCAGTCCCCTGAGAGGGTTGAGGGGAGTGGCTGTACCTAAGACTTGTAAACACTAGTAAAACCAAATGCATGCTCTTCAAACGATCGCTGCCTGCACCCGCCCGCCCGACTAACATCACTACTCTGGACGGTTCTGACTTAGAATATGTGGACAACTACAAATACCTAGGTGTCCGGCTAGACTGTAAACTCTCCTTCCAGACTCACATTAAGCATCGCCAATCCAAATTAAATCTAGAATCGACTTCCTATTTCGAAACAAAGCATCCTTCACTCATGCTGCCAAACATACCCTCGTAAAACTGACTATCCTACCGATTCTCGACTTCGGCGACGTCATTTACAAAATAGCCTCCAACACGCAGCAAACTGGATGCAGTCTATCACAGTGCCGTCCGTTTTGTCACCAAAGCCCCATATACCACCCACCACTGCGACCTGTATGCTCTCGTCGGCTGGCCCTCGCTACATATTCGTCGCCAGACCCACTGGCTCCAGGTCATCTATAAGTCTATGCTAGGTAAAGCTCCGCCTTATCTCAGCTCACTGGTCACCACAACAACACCCACCTGTAGCACGAGCTCCAGCAGGTATATCTCACTGGTCATCCCCAAAGCCAACACCTCATTTGGCCGCCTTTCCTTCCAGTTCTCTGCTGCCAGTGACTGGAACGATTTGCAAAAAAATCGCTGAAGTTGGAGACTTATATCTCCCTTTGATGGTTCGTCTGAGGGCATAGCGGGATTTCTTATAAGCGTCCGGATTATTGTCCCGCTCTTTGAAAGCGGCAGCTCTAGCCTTTAGCTCGATGTGGATGTTGTCTGTAATCCATGGCTTCTGGTTGGGATATGTACGTACGGTCACTGTGGGGACGACGTCATCGATGCACTTATTGATGAAACCGATGACTGAGGTGGTGTACTCCTCAATGCTATTGGATGAATCCCGGAACATATTCCAGTCTGTGCTAGAAAAACAGTCCTGTAGTGTAGCATCTGCGTCATCTGACAACTTCTGGATTGAGCGAGTCACTGGTACTTCCTGCTTTAGTTTTTGCTTGTAAGCAGGAATTTGGAGGTTCGAAATATGGTCAGATTTTCCAAATGGAGGGCGAGGGAGAGCTTTGTATGCATCTCTGTGTGTGGAATAAAGTTTTTTTCCCTCTGGTTACACATGTGACATGCTGGTAGAAATGAGGTAAAACGGATTAAAGTTTCCCTGCATTAAAGTCCCCGGCCACTAGGATCGCCACTTCTGGATGGGCATTATCTTGTTTGCTTGTGGCCTTATAGAGTTGGTTGAGAGCGGTCTTAGAGTCGGTGGTAAATAGATGGCTACGAATAATATAGATGAGAACTCTCTTGGTAGATAGTGTGATCTACAGCTTATCATGCGGTCCTCTACCTCAGGCGAGCAATTCCTCGAGACTTCTTTAATATTAGACATCGCGCAACAGCTGTAATTGACAAATAGACACGCAGCCCCACCCCTCTTCTTACCAGACGTCTTTGTCCTGCCGTTGCATGGAAACCCCTCCAGCTCTATATTATCCGCATCGTCATTCAGTCACGACTCGGTGAAACATTCAATATTATTACGTTGACGTCTGTTGTGGTGCAGTACAGTCGCACGCACGCACGCATACGCACGCCACAGCAAAGAAACAGCACAGTCCTCGACATAGGAGACTAACTGTTACAAAGAAACAGCACAGTCCTCGACATAGGAGACTAACTGTTACAAAGAAACAGCGCAGTCCTCGACATAGGAGACTAACTGTTACAAAGAAACAGCGCAGTCCTCGACATAGGAGACTAACCGTTACAAAGAAACCTTCGCAGTCCTAGACATAGGAGACTAACTGTTACAAAGAAACCTTCGCAGTCCTAGACATAGGAGACTAACCGTTACAAAGAAACAGCGCAGTCCTCGACATAGGAGACTAACCGTTACAAAGAAACAGCGCAGTGCTAGACATAGGAGACTCTTCACCTTGTTCTCTCTCTCTCTCTCTCTCTCTCTCTCTCTCTCTCTCTCTCTCTCTCTCTCTCTCTCTCTCTCTCTCTCTCTCTCTCTCTCTCTCTCTCTCTCCTCTTCTCTTCTCTTTCATCTTCCCTCTCTCTTCTCCTTCCTTTCATCTGTATCCCCTCCTCATCTAACTAATAATGAATGAAAAGCTGCGGTTTCCTGCCAGTGTGTGAAAGGAGGGGTCTTTGGGTATTTGAGAAAGCTTTTAGGGTTTTCCTGTTTGGGAGAACTAACACTTACCTGGCTTTTCCAGTGTGTCGTCTCACTGGGGGTGATTCAGAAAGACAACCACACAGACACTGACTGCAAGCTCTCTGTTCGTTAAGTACTTTAGCGTGAAAGACAAGAGTTCCCAGGGGCAAAAAATATTCTGCCATCTGTAATGTGTCTAGTGCCCCCACAGACCTCCTCCCCTCAGTTCTCTCCTCTCCTCCCCTCCCCTCCTCCCCTCCTATCATCTCCTCCTCCTCAGCCCTCTTCTCCTCTTCTCCTCAGTCCTCTCCTCCCCTCCCCAGTCCTCTCCTCCTCAGTCCTCTCCTCCTCAGTCCTCTCCTGCCCTCAGTCCTCTCCTCCCCTCCTCAGTCCTCTTCTCCTCAGTACTCTCCTCTCCCCCTCCTCGCTATAATACAGTAAACCATTCATTATAAATCACTATATGTCTAAGTGTCACGGTTTTCGTAAGAACGGGACCAAGGCGCAGCGGATATTGAGTTCCACATATTTATTCCAAAGTGAAACTTAAGCCAAAAACAGATAAATCAAATAAACAAACAACGGAACGTGACTACATGGTGCACAAACACAAAACAATATCCCACAAAACACAGGTGGGAAAAATAACTACTTAAATATCATCCCCAATTAGAGACAACGATTACCTGCTGCCTCTAATTGGGAATCATACAAAACACCAAACATAGAAAATATAAACTAGAACACAACATAGAAATGATAAACTAGAATAGCCCCTAGTCACGCCCTGACCTACTACACCGTAGAGAAACAAGGGATCTCTATAGTCAGGGCCTGAATTACTGTATATCTCAGCTCGGCTCTGGTCCTGCCTGGTGTCGCAGTACCGACATGGGTACGAGGTAATAACATGGCTATATACAGGGGGTATCAGTACTGAGTTGATATGCAGGGGTACGAGGTAATAACATGGCTATATACAGGGAGTACGAGTACCGAGTCAATGATCAGGGGTACGAGGTAATAACATGGCTATATACAGGGAGTATCAGTACTGAGTTGATATGCAGGGGTATGAGGTAATAACATGGCTATATACAGGGGGTATCAGTACTGAGTTGATATGCAGGGGTATGAGGTAATAACATGGCTATATACAGGGGGTATCAGTACTGAGTTGATATGCAGGGGTATGAGGTAATAACATGGCTATATACAGGGGGTATCAGTACTGAGTTGATATGCAGGGGTATGAGGTAATAACATGGCTATATACAGGGGGTATCAGTACTGAGTTGATATGCAGGGGTATGAGGTAATAACATGGCTATATACAGGGGGTATCAGTACTGAGTTGATATGCAGGGGTACGAGGTAATAACATGGCTATATACAGGGGGTATCAGTACTGAGTTGATATGCAGGGGTATGAGGTAATAACATGGCTATATACAGGGAGTATCAGTACTGAGTTGATATGCAGGGGTATGAGGTAATAACATGGCTATATACAGGGGTATCAGTACTGAGTTGATATGCAGGGGTACGAGGTAATAACATGGCTATATACAGGGGGTATCAGTACTGAGTTGATATGCAGGGGTACGAGGTAATAACATGGCTATATACAGGGGGTATCAGTACTGAGTTGATATGCAGGGGTACGAGGTAATAACATGGCTATATACAGGGGGTATCAGTACTGAGTTGATATGCAGGGGTATGTGGAAAATGCTCTGCACTTCCTAACCTCCTGCCAAATGTGTGACCATATCAGAGACACGTGTTTCCCTCAGATTACACAGACCCACAAAGAATTTGAAAAAAAAATCTCAAATCTATTGGGTCATTTAACTGTCCGTTAATTATAATCCACATAATAATTCACATTTCCTTCTACTTTTCCTGTAATCTCGGTTACCCAGTCAGTGACTACAGGGCTCCAGTCAGTGACTACGGGGCTCCTGTCAGTGACTACAGGGCTCCAGTCAGTGACTATAGTGCTCCAGTCAGTGACTACAGGGCTCCAGTCAGTGACTATAGTGCTCCAGTCAGTGACTACAGGGCTCCAGTCAGTGACTACAGGGCTCCAGTCAGTGACTACGGGGCTCCAGTCAGTGACTATAGGGCTCCAGTCAGTGACTACAGGGCTCCAGTCAGTGACTACAGGGCTCCAGTCAGTGACTACGGGGCTCCAGTCAGTGACTATAGGGCTCCAGTCAGTGACTACGGGGCTCCAGTCAGTAACTATAGGGCTCCAGTCAGTGACTACAGGGCTCCAGTCAGTAACTACAGGGCTCCAGTCAGTGACTATAGTGCTCCAGTCAGTGACTATAGGGCACCAGTCTGTGACTATAAGGCTCCAGTCAGTGACTATAGTGCTCCAGTCAGTGACTACAGGTCTCCAGTCAGTGACTACAGGGCTCCAGTCAGTGACTACAGGGCTCCAGTCAGTGACTACAGGGCTCCAGTCAGTGACTACAGGGCTCCAGTCAGACTCACTTACACAGACTCTCACTGCTAGAGACAGGACACCTTACACAGACTCCCACTGCTAGAGACAAGAGACCTTACACAGACTCCCACTGCTAGTGAGACAGGAGACCTTAAGTCCCTATAAGAGTCCAAGACCTGCATTTCTCTCACTGTCAACACATTCAAATGACTTACGCAGGGTGATAATTTTTGGGGTGGTGCGCATACGGTCTGTGCCTATATAAAACTGTCCGTTAGGGGGCGACCGTGAGCTCTATAACCATCATGCAGTCTGGATGGGTGGGTGTAATTCTCTGACTCCACATCAGTCTTCAGTTTTGATATGGTGGTGTGGACGGTTTGTTGGTGGATGGGTGGGTGTAATTCTCTGACTCCAGATCGAAAAGTTGCGTGTCCAAGACAAGTCAAAGACTTAAAAAAAAAATATATATATATATATATATATATATATATATTACATATTTTTATTGCAAACCTTTATCCCATGACTCACTTTTTGAAAATGAGTGATTGCCTGAACTTAATATTTTAACCCTATCGGAAACCTTAATCCTTAACCATTCAATTTGAAATTTGAAGTTTGGAACAACTACAAAATTTGACGTTTGGAGAAAAGTGCAAAAGCGTCTATTTTGCAGTGAGAATGTGAGAGCGTGACTGCACTGCAGATACCGTCTACCACTCAACAGTAGAAACACCACACATTCTGAATATACAGGACCGTCTACCACTCAACAGTAGAAACACCACACATTCTGAATATACAGGACCGTCTACCACTCAACAGTAGAAACACCACACATTCTGAATATACAGGACCGTCTACCACTCAACAGTAGAAACACCACACATTCTGAATATACAGGACCGTCTACCACTCAACAGTAGAAACACCACACATTCTGAATATACAGGACCGTCTACCACTCAACAGTAGAAACACCACACATTCTGAATATACAGGACCGTCTACCACTCAACAGTAGAAACACCACACATTCTGAATATACAGGACCGTCTACCACTCAACAGTAGAAACACCACACATTCTGAATATACAGGACCGTCTACCACTCAACAGTAGAAACACCACACATTCTGAATATACAGGACCGTCTACCACTCAACAGTAGAAACACCACACATTCTGAATATACAGGACCGTCTACCACTCAACAGTAGAAACACCACACATTCTGAATATACAGGACCGTCTACCACTCAACAGTAGAAACACCACACATTCTGAATATACAGGACCGTCTACCACTCAACAGTAGAAACACCACACATTCTGAATATACAGGACCGTCTACCACTCAACAGTAGAAACACCACACATTCTGAATATACAGGACCGTCTACCACTCAACAGTAGAAACACCACACATTCTGAATATACAGGACCGTCTACCACTCAACAGTAGAAACACCACACATTCTGAATATACAGGACCGTCTACCACTCAACAGTAGAAACACCACACATTCTGAATATACAGGACCGTCTACCACTCAACAGTAGAAACACCACACATTCTGAATATACAGGACCGTCTACCACTCAACAGTAGAAACACCACACATTCTGAATATACAGGCTTCATCCCAAATGACACCCTATGTTTATATTTAGTGCACTACTTTGACTAAGGCCCAGTGTTTCCCATACAGAGGTAAATACACCCCTGCGTATAGCCGGCTGACATATAACTATTGCCGTTTTGGCTTTTCGCCCTCAAGACAACAATCTGTGAACGAATGTAATTCAATTCACGTACTGCTGGAGTTGACGTAACTGTATTCAGACCAGAGAGCATATCTCATGGCGGGTTTCATTCATCTCTTCTGTGTAAAAGTCAGCTCTGGAGAAGGCAAAATGATACAACTGGCCAGTGATAACTCAATTCACAACACATGTTTTATATTATCTTGTATACGGTGCATTCGTAAAGTTTTCAGACCCCTTTGACTTTTTCCCACATTTTATTACGTTACAGTCTTATTCTAAAATGGAATAAATAATCCGCCCCCCCCTCAATCAATCTACACACAATACCCCATAATGACATCACAATACCCCATAATGACATCACAATAGTCCATAGTGACATCACAATAGTCCATAATGACATCACAATACCCCATAATGACATCACAATACCCCATAATGACATCACAGTACCCCAAAATGACTAAGCTAAAACAGGTTATTAGAATTTTATGCACGTTTAAAAAAACAAACAGAAATACCTTATTTACATAAGTATTCAGACCCTTTGCTATGAGACTCGGAATTGATCTCAGGTGCATCCTGTTTCCATTGATTTTCCTTGAGATGTTTCTACAACTTGATTGGAGTTCACCTGTGGTAAATTCAATTGATTGGACATGATTTGGAAAGGCACACACCTGTCTATATAAGGTTCCCCAGTTGACAGTGCATGTCAGAGCAAAAACCAAGCCATGAGATTGAAGGAATTGTCCGTAGAGCTCCGAGACAGAATTATGTCGAGGCACAGATCTGGAGAAGGACACTGATAATGGAATTTATATGTTTAAATTAATGATTAGAATATTCCACCCTGAAACCATATAATTGTATGAAATTGATTAGAATCATAAAATTATATTCTGATGATGTGTGTAGTTTTAGTCAGAATTAGGTTAAAACAATGTATCTGTATAGTGGAAAACCCCAGACTGTCTGAGCAAGGCGTAGCTCAGGATTTGAACTTGTATGGAGGGAGGGAAGGCCGAAGAAAGATACCGAGAACAGTTAGTGTTTGAACCCACCTGGCAGGAAGTGAGAAAACTTAGGAAGACAGGGAGGACTTCTTGGGGGGAATGGAACTGTCGGCTGGGTAGACATACGCAATGGTGAGAACCATGAAGAAGGAGAAAACTCACATACTGTTTGTGTGTATGTATGTGCGTAGGATATCTACTGTTTGTGTGTCAGTATGTGCGCAGTGGATGTCTTTGTATGATGGACTTCAGAACATTCTCTGAATAAACGGTACTCTCTTTTTGCATAAGCTGAGTCTTTGACTAATTCTTATTAAACCCTTGGTCTTACAGATCTCGGGGATTGGTCAGAGTTATTGATTGATTGTTATTATCATTGGAATAGAACATTCTCCTGACAGACACCAAAACATTTCTGCAGCATTGAAGGTCCCCAAGAAAACAGTGGCCTCCATCATTCTTAAATGGAAGAAGTTTGGAACCACCAAGACTCTTCCTAGAGCTGGCCGCCCGTCCAAACTGAGCAATCGGGGGAGAAGGGCCTTGGTCATGGTGCCTAAGAACCTGATGGTCACTCTGACAGAGTTCCTCTGTGGAGATGGGAGAACCTTCCAGAAGGACAACCATCTCTGCAGCACTCCACCAATCAGGCCTTTATGGTAGAGTGGCCAGACAGAAGCCACTCCTCAGTAAAAGGAAAATGACAGTCCACTTAGAGTTTGCCAAAAGGCACCTAAAGGACCATGAGAAACAAGATTCTCTGGTCTGATGAAACCAAGATTTAACTCTTTGGCCTGACTGCCAAGCGTCATGTCTGGAGGAAACCTGGCACCAACCCTACGATGAAGCATGGTGGTGGCAGCATCATGCTGTGGGGATGTTTTTCAGTGGCAGGCACTGGGAGACTAGTCAGAATCGAGGGAATGATGAACGGAGCAAAGTACAGAGAGATCCTTGATGAAAACCTGCTCCAGAGCGCTCAGGACCTCAGACTGGGGGCGAAGGTTCACCTTCCAACAGGACAACGACCCTATGCACACAGCCAAGACAAAGCAGGAGTGGCTTCGGAACAAGTCTCTGGATGTCCTTGAGTGGCGCTGCCAGAGCCCGGACTTGAATCTGATCGAACATCTCTGGAGAGACCTGAAAATAGCTGTGCAGCAACACTCTTCATCCAACCTCACAGAGCTTGAGAGGATCTGCAGAGAAGAATGGGAGAAACTCCCAAAATACAGGTGTGCCAAGCTTGTAGCATCATCCCCAAGAAGACTCAAGGCTGTAATCACTGCCAGAGGTGCTTCAACAAAGTACTGAGAGAGTCTAAATACTTATGTCAATTTGATAACAAATGTGAAAAAAATGATAAAAACCTGTTTTTGTCTTTATGAGGTATTGTGTGTAGATTGATGATGGAAAAAAACAATTTAATCAATTTTAGAATAAGGCTGTAACGTTACGTTACAGCCAGACGCACTGTAAATGCTACAATCTGCTATTTTCTCTCCAGCCACAGTGAGAGGATCCAGCTGCATCTCCCTTTCCCAGGTACTCAATGTACTGAGGTACTCACTTACTGAGTACTGGTACTGAGGACATCAATGCATCTAAAGAAACACACAGTGCTGAGAGAGAGCGAGAGCGAGAGCGAGAGCGAGAGCGCGAGAGAGAGAGAGAGAGAGAGAGAGAGAGAGAGAGAGATTTATTGGTTGATAGAAAAGCCAAATATGTGTCCTCCTGCCACAACCTGAGCCAGTGAAAAAACAGTGAAAAGTGCGATGTAATGTCAATAATATTTCCCGTTTTATTTTAGTTTTGCCTTTCGTACCATGTCATGTGTCTTCATGTTGAGACTAGTCTACTACCAGGTCATGTGTCTTCTCAGTCATGTTGACACTGGTCTACTACCATGTCATGTGTCTTCTCAGTCATGTTGACACTGGTCTACTACCATGTCATGTGTCTTCTCAGTTATGTTGAGACTAGTCTACTACCATGTCATGTGTCTTCTCAGTCATGTTGAGACTGGTCTACTACCAGGTCATGTGTCTTCTCAGTCATGTTGACACTGGTCTACTACCAGGTCATGTGTCTTCTCAGTCATGTTGAGACTAGTCTACTACCAGGCCATGTGTCTTCTCAGTCATGTTGAGACTAGTCTACTACCATGTCATGTGTCTTCTCAGTCATGTTGACACTGGTCTACTACCATGTCATGTGTCTTCTCAGTCATGTTGACACTGGTCTACTACCATGTCATGTGTCTTCTCAGTCATGTTGACACTGGTCTACTACCATGTCATGTGTCTTCTCAGTCATGTTGACACTGGTCTACTACCAGGTCATGTGTCTTCTCAGTCATGTTGAGACTAGTCTACTACCAGGTCATGTGTCTTCTCAGTCATGTTGACACTGGTCTACTACCAGGTCATGTGTCTTCTCAGTCATGTTGAGACTGGTCTACTACCAGGTCATGTATCTTCTCAGTCATGTTGAGACTGGTCTACTACCATGTCATGTGTCTTCTCAGTCATGTTGACACTGGTCTACTACCATGTCATGTGTCTTCTCAGTCATGTTGAGACTGGTCTACTACCATGTCATGTGTCTTCTCAGTCATGTTGAGACTGGTCTACTACCATGTCATGTGTCTTCTCAGTCATGTTGAGACTGGTCTACTACCAGGTCATGTGTCTTCTCAGTCATGTTGACACTGGTCTACTACCAGGTCATGTGTCTTCTCAGTCATGTTGAGACTGGTCTACTACCATGTCATGTGTCTTCTCAGTCATGTTGACACTGGTCTACTACCATGTCATGTGTCTTCTCAGTCATGTTGAGACTGGTCTACTACCAGGTCATATGTCTTCTCTGTCATGTTGAGACTAGTCTACTATCAGGTCATGTGTCTTCTCAGTCATGTTGAGACTGGTCTACTACCAGGTCATATGTCTTCTCAGTCATGTTGAGACTAGTCTACTACCAGGTCATGTGTCTTCTCAGTCATGTTGAGACTGGTCTACTACCAGGTCATGTGTCTTCTCAGTCATGTTGAGACTAGTCTACTACTAGGTCATGTGTCTTCTCAGTCATGTTGAGACTAGTCTACTACCAGGTCATGTGTCTTCTCAGTCATGTTGAGACTAGTCTACTACCATGTCATGTGTCTTCTCAGTCATGTTGAGACTAGTCTACTACCAGGTCATGTGTCTTCTCAGTCATGTTGAGACTAGTCTACTACCAGGTCATGTGTCTTCTCAGTCATGTTGAGACTAGTCTACTACCATGTCATGTGTCTTCTCAGTCATGTTGAGACTAGTCTACTACCAGGTCATGTGTCTTCTCAGTCATGTTGAGACTAGTCTACTACCAGGTCATATGTCTTCTCAGTCATGTTGAGACTAGTCTACTACCAGGTCATGTGTCTTCTCAGTCATGTTGAGACTAGTCTACTACCAGGTCATATGTCTTCTCAGTCATGTTGAGACTAGTCTACTACCAGGTCATGTGTCTTCTCAGTCATGTTGAGACTAGTCTACTACCAGGTCATGTGTCTTCTCAGTCATGTTGAGACTAGTCTACTACCAGGTCTTGTTTCACATCCGGTTTGGAGCGAGCGGTCGCATTTGCATTCGCTCTGCAGGTAATATAACTTTTCATTACATTTCATTACATTTCATTATAGTACAACGGTTTAATTTGTCCAACCTTATCAATTTCTTCTTAGCTAGCTACATAGCCGTCTGTGTATCAAAGATAATTGCGTAATTATCGTATTTCGTCGTCTATCGTAGTCCACACTGCTATCTGCCCAGCAGCTAGCCAGCTAGCAAACGTCCACCGTCTACCGAATAGTAGTATAACTTTTCATTACATTTCATTATAGTACAACGGTCTGATTTTCATTTTCATTACAGTACAACGGTTTGATTTGTTTGATCTTAGCTAGCTACATAGCCGTCTTTGTATCAAACATAATTGTGTAGTTATTGAGGTTCGCTAGCCAGCTATTTTCGTCCTAACGTAACGCAACGTAGCCAACACTGCTAGCTAGCCAGCTTGCCACCGAATAGCAGCATTGTAGAAACGAGTGCATTACAACGGAACGACTTGATCAGTGTAGTGTTAGCTGGCTACACAGTTGTCTTTGCTATCTTTGATTTGTTTGATCTTAGCTAGCTACTTAGCTGGCTACATAGCCGTCTTTGTATCAAAGATAATTGTGTAGTTATCGAGGTTCACTGAGGTTCGCTAGCCAGGTATTCTCGTCCTAACGTAACGTAACGTAGTCAACCCTGCTAGCTAGCCAGCTAGCCACCGATTAGCAGCACTGTAGAAACGATTACATTACAACGGAACGACTTGATTCGTGTAGTGTTAGCTAGCTACATAGTTTTCTTTGCTATCTTTGTATCTAAGATAATTGTGTAGCTTTGAGTAATTATCGGTTAGCTAGCCAGCTATTTTCGCCTGCCGCGCTGCCGTCCTCCTACCTAGCCAACACTGCTAGCTAACACTGCTAGCTAGCCAACTTCTACCGAATAGCAGCACTGTAGAAACTTACATTACAACGGAACGACTTGATTAGCGTAGTGTTAGCTAGTTGTCTTTGCTGTCCTTGTATACATGATAATTGTATAGTTTAGAGAAATTTAGAGAAATTGTCGAGGTCACCTAGCCAGCTTCACTTTCAACAACGCAGCCACTGCTAGCCAGGCTACTTCACCAGCCAGCAGTACTATATCATTTTAGTCAATCAGATCAGATTTTTTTGCAACGTAAGCTTAACTTTCTGAACATTCGAGACGTGTAGCCCACTTGTCATTCTAATCTCCTTTGCTTTAGCGTAGCCTCTTCTGTAGCCTGTCAACTATGTGTCTGTCTATCCCTGTTCTCTCCTCTCTGCACAGACCATACAAACGCTTCACACCGCGTGGCCGCGCCCACCCTAACCTGGTGGTCCCAGCCCGCACGACCCACGTGGAGTTCCAGTTTTCCGGTAGCCTCTGGAACTGCCGATCCGCGGCCAACAAGGCAGAGCTCGTCTCAGCCTATGCGTCCCTCCAGTCCCTCGACTTCTTGGCACTGACGGAAACATGGCTCACCACAGATAACACTGCTACTCCTACTGCTCTCTCTTCGTCTGCCCATGTGTTCTCGCACACCCCGAGAGCTTCTGGTCAGCGGGGTGGTGGCACCGGGATCCTCATCTCTCCCAAGTGGTCATTCTCTCTTTCTCCCCTTACCCATCTGTCTATCGCCTCCTTTGAATTCCATGCTGTCACAGTTACCAGCCCTTTCAAGCTTAACATCCTTATCATTTATCGCCCTCCAGGTTCCCTTGGAGAGTTCATCAATGAGCTTGATGCCTTGATAAGCTCCTTTCCTGAGGACGGCTCACCTCTCACAGTTCTGGGTGACTTTAACCTCCCCATGTCTACCTTTGACTCATTCCTCTCTGCCTCCTTCTTTCCACTCCTCTCCTCTTTTGACCTCACCCTCTCACCTTCCCCCCCTACTCACAAGGCAGGCAATACGCTTGACCTCATCTTTACTAGATGCTGTTCTTCCACTAACCTCATTGCAACTCCCCTCCAAGTCTCCGACCACTACCTTGTATCCTTTTCCCTCTCGCTCTCATCCAACACTTCCCACACTGCCCCTACTCGGATGGCATCGCGCCGTCCCAACCTTCGCTCTCTCTCCCCCGCTACTCTCTCCTCTTCCATCCTATCATCTCTTCCCTCTGCCCAAACCTTCTCCAACCTATCTCCTGATTCTGCCTCCTCAACCCTCCTCTCCTCCCTTTCTGCATCCTTTGACTCTCTATGTCCCCTATCCTCCAGGCCGGCTCGGTCCTCCCCTCCCGCTCCGTGGCTCGACGACTCATTGCGAGCTCACAGAACAGGGCTCCGGGCAGCCGAGCGGAAATGGAGGAAAACTCGCCTCCCTGCGGACCTGGCATCCTTTCACTCCCTCCTCTCTACATTTTCCTCTTCTGTCTCTGCTGCTAAAGCCACTTTCTACCACTCTAAATTCCAAGCATCTGCCTCTAACCCTAGGAAGCTCTTTGCCACCTTCTCCTCCCTCCTGAATCCTCCTCCCCCTCCCCCCCACTCCTCCCTCTCTGCAGACGACTTCGTCAACCATTTTGAAAAGAAGGTCGACGACATCCGATCCTCGTTTGCTAAGTCAAACGACACCGTGCTTTGACCTCTTTCTCCCCTCTCTCTCCAGATGAAATCTCGCGTCTTGTGACGGCCGGCCGCCCAACAACCTGCCCGCTTGACCCTATCCCCTCCTCTCTTCTCCAGACAATTTCCGGAGACCTTCTCCCTTACCTCACCTCGCTCATCAACTCATCCTTGACCGCTGGCTACGTCCCTTCCGTCTTCAAGAGAGCGAGAGTTGCACCCCTTCTGAAAAAACCTACACTCGATCCCTCCGATGTCAACAACTACAGACCAGTATCCCTTCTTTCTTTTCTCTCCAAAACTCTTGAACGTGCCGTCCTTGGCCAGCTCTCCTGCTATCTCTCTCAGAATGACCTTCTTGATCCAAATCAGTCAGGTTTCAAGACTAGTCATTCAACTGAGACTGCTCTTCTCTGTATCACGGAGGCACTCCGCACTGCTAAAGCTAACTCTCTCTCCTCTGCTCTCATCCTTCTAGACCTATCGGCTGCCTTCGATACTGTGAACCATCAGATCCTCCTCTCCACCCTCTCCGAGTTGGGCATCTCCGGCGCGGCCCACGCTTGGATTGCGTCCTACCTGACAGGTCGCTCCTACCAGGTGGCGTGGCGAGAATCTGTCTCCTCACCACGCGCTCTCACCACTGGTGTCCCCCAGGGCTCTGTTCTAGGCCCTCTCCTATTCTCGCTATACACCAAGTCACTTGGCTCTGTCATAACCTCACATGGTCTCTCCTATCATTGCTATGCAGACGACACACAATTAATCTTCTCCTTTCCCCCTTCTGATGACCAGGTGGCGAATTGCATCTCTGCATGCCTGGCAGACATATCAGTGTGGATGACGGATCACCACCTCAAGCTGAACCTCGGCAAGACGGAGCTGCTCTTCCTCCCGGGGAAGGACTGCCCGTTCCATGATCTCGCCATCACGGTTGACAACTCCATTGTGTCCTCCTCCCAGAGCGCTAAGAACCTTGGCGTGATCCTGGACAACACCCTGTCGTTCTCAACTAACATCAAGGCGGTGGCCCGTTCCTGTAGGTTCATGCTCTACAACATCCGCAGAGTACGACCCTGCCTCACACAGGAAGCGGCGCAGGTCCTAATCCAGGCACTTGTCATCTCCCGTCTGGATTACTGCAACTCGCTGTTGGCTGGGCTCCCTGCCTGTGCCATTAAACCCCTACAACTCATCCAGAACGCCGCAGCCCGTCTGGTGTTCAACCTTCCCAAGTTCTCTCACGTCACCCCGCTCCTCCGCTCTCTCCACTGGCTTCCAGTTGAAGCTCGCATCCGCTACAAGACCATGGTGCTTGCCTACGGAGCTGTGAGGGGAACGGCACCTCAGTACCTTCAGGCTCTGATCAGGCCCTACACCCAAACAAGGGCACTGCGTTCATCCACCTCTGGCCGGCTCGCCTCCCTACCACTGAGGAAGTACAGTTCCCGCTCAGCCCAGTCAAAACTGTTCGCTGCTCTGGCACCCCAATGGTGGAACAAACTCCCTCACGACGCCAGGACAGCGGAGTCAATCACCACCTTCCGGAGACACCTGAAACCCCACCTCTTCAAGGAATACCTAGGATAGGATAAAGCAATCCTTCTGCCCCCCCCCCCCCCCCTTAAAAGATTTAGATGCACTATTGTAAAGTGGCTGTTCCACTGGATGTCATAAGGTGAATGCACCAATTTGTAAGTCGCTCTGGATAAGAGCGTCTGCTAAATGACTTAAATGTAAATGTAGGTCATGTGTCTTCTCAGTCATGTTGAGACTAGTCTACTACCAGGTCATATGTCTTCTCAGTCATGTTGAGACTGGTCTACTACCAGGTCATGTGTCTTCTCAGTCATGTTGAGACTGGTCTACTACCAGGTCATGTGTCTTCTCAGTCATGTTGAGACTAGTCTACTACCAGGTCATGTGTCTTCTCAGTCATGTTGAGACTAGTCTACTACCAGGTCATATGTCTTCTCAGTCATGTTGAGACTAGTCTACTACCATGTCATGTGTCTTCTCAGTCATGTTGAGACTAGTCTACTACCAGGTCATGTGTCTTCTCAGTCATGTTGAGACTAGTCTACTACCAGGTCATGTGTCTTCTCAGTCATGTTGAGACTGGTCTACTACCAGGTCATGTGTCTTCTCAGTCAGGTTGACACTGGTCTACTACCAGGTCATATGTCTTCTCAGTCATGTTGAGACTAGTCTACTACCAGGTCATGTGTCTTCTCAGTCATGTTGAGACTGGTCTACTACCAGGTCATGTGTCTTCTCAGTCATGTTGAGACTGGTCTACTACCAGGTCATGTGTCTTCTCAGTCATGTTGACACTGGTCTACTACTATTGCTTTAATGTATTGTAATTCTCATTAATATTGTTGTTGTAGTTGCTGTTAATGCTAATCACATTTCCACTACTACTTTTATTATTGTTATTATTATTGCTGTTGGTCCCACCATTTGTTGTTACATGTATACTTTGAAAATGTAAGTCATTTAACTTGCCATGTCAAGGAAGTTGAGAGAGAGAAATGTATGAATATGCATGAATCCAAATCAAAGGGGATATAGCCTAAGATATTCAACTCCTCTCTTTTCACTCTCTCTTTTTTTTTTTTGAAGAAAAAGCTTTTTCTATTTTTCTATGAGAGGAGAGGAGTTTGGCTCTAGGAGGTCTCCCTAAAATGGGAAAATCTCTTATTTATAATGGGGCAGTGATTAATTTATTCTCAAACAGTTTAAACCCTGTGCCTCCACACACACACACACACACACACACACACACACACACACACACACGCACACACACACACACACACACACACACACACACACACACACACACACACACACACACACACTCTCTTCCTGTCAGCCTCTCTAGTATGAGTCATCCTATACACGTTCTTTTCTAAAATGTGTGTGTGTGTGTGTGTGTGTGTGTGTGTGTGTGTGTGTGATCATAACAAAGGAAGTGTCAGTCTCTCATCATTGAATTGGGATGGAAGGAACATTGCTTTCTCTTTTTTTAAAGTGAGGGAGACAACAAATGGTAATGGGTTGATGGGTTCTTTGTAAACTAAACATATACATACATATAAACATATAAACACAACATGCAACAATTTCAGAGATTTTACAGAGTTAACGTTCACATGAGGAAATCTGTCAATTTAAATAAATTCATTAGGCCCTAATCTATGGATTTCACATGACTGGGAATACAGATGTGCATCTGTTGGTCACAGATACCTTAAAACAAGGGAGGGGCGTGGATCAGAAAACCAGTCAGTATCTGGTGTGACCATCATTTTCCTCATGCAGCGTGACACACCTCCTTCACATAGAGTTGATCAGGCTGTTGATTGTGGCCTGTGGAATGTTGTCCCACTCCTCTTCAATGGCTGTATGAAGTTACTGGATATTGGCGGGAACTGGAACACGCTGTCCTACACGTCGATCCAGAGCATCCCAAACATGCTCGATGGGTTACATGTCTGGTGAGTATGCAGGACATGGAAGAACTGGGACATTTTCAGCTTCCAGGAATTGTGTACAGATCCTTGTGACATGGGGCAGTGCATTATCATGCAGAAACATGAGGTGATGGTGGAAGATGAATGGCACAACAACGGGCCTCAGGATCTCAGCACGGTATCTCTGTGCATTCATGTTGCCATAGATAAAATGTAATGGTGTTCGTTGTCTGTAGCTTATGCCTGCCCCATTACCATAACCCCACCGCCACCATGGGCCACTCTGTTCACAACGTTGACATCAGCAAACCGCTCACCCACACGACGCCATACACGCTGTCTACCATCTGCCCGGTACAGTTGAAACCCGGGATTCATCCGTGAAGAGCACACTTCTCCAGCGTGCCAGTGGCCATCAAAGGTGAGCATTTTCCAACTGAAGTCGGTTACGACGCCACACTGCAGTCAGGTCAAGACCCTGGTGAGGACGACGAGCACCCAGATGAGTTACCCTGAGATGGTTTCCTTACAGTTTGTGCAGAAATTCTTCAGTTTTGCAAACCCACAGTTTCATCAGCTGTCCGGGTTGGAGGCGGCTTATGGTAGAGAAATGAACGTTCAATTCTCTGGCAGCAGCTCTGGTGGACATTCCCCCAGTCAGCATGCCAATTGCACACTCCCTAAAAAAAAGTAGACATCTGTGGCATTGTGTTATGTGTCAAAACTGCACATTTTAGAGTGGCCTTTTATTGTCCCCAGCACAAGGTGCACCTTTGTAATGGTCATGATGTTTAATCAGCTTCTTGATATGCCACACCTGTCATGTGGATGGATTATCTTGGCAAAGGAGAAATGCTCACTAACAGGGATGTAAACATTTGAGAGAATAAGCTTTTTGTACATATAGAAAATGTCTGTGATCTTTTATTTCAGCTCATGAAACATGGGACCAACACTTTACATGTTGCGTTTTATATTTTTTGTTCAGTATAACAACATCAGTCAGAACAACGTGTGTGTGTGTGTGTGTGTGTGTGTGTGTGTGTGTGTGTGTGTGTGTGTGTGTGGCTGTGTTAGTGAGTTAGTGTGTGTGTGTGTGGCTGTGTGTGTATGTGGCTGTGTTCATGTTAGTGAGTTAGTGTGTGTGTGTGTGGCTGTGTGTGTGTGTGTGTGTGGCTGTGTTCGTGTTAGTGAGTTAGCGTGTGTGTGTGTGTGGCTGTGTGTGTGTGTTCTCCAGAGATAATTGGACCCAGGTATTCAGAAGAGAGACGGAAACTATGGAAACTGGCACTACCAATGAGAGAGCAGTAAGGAAACTTATCCATTCCTCTACGACATCCTGCTCCCTCCTCTACCACATCCTGTTCCCTCCCTGCTCCCTCCTCTACCACATCCTGCTCCCTCCTCTACCACATCCTGCTCCCTTCTCTACCACATCCTGCTCCCTCCTCTACCACATCCTGATCCCTTCTCTACCACATTCTGCTCCCTCCTCTACCACAGCCTGCTCCCTTCTCTACCACATCCTGCTCCCTCCTCTACCACATCCTGATCCCTTCTCTACCACATTCTGCTCCCTCCTCTACCACATCCTGCTCCCTCCTCTACCACACCCTGCTCCCTCCTCTACCACATCCTGCTCCCTCCTCTACCACATCCTGCTCCCTCCTCTACCACATCCTGCTCCCTCCTCTACCACATCCTGCTCCCTCCTCTACCACATCCTGCTCCCTTCTCTACCACATCCTGCTCCCTCCCTGCTCCCTCCTCTACCACATCCTGCTCCCTTCTCTACCACATCCTGCTCCCTTCTCTACCACAGCCTGCTCCCTTCTCTACCACAGCCTGCTCCCTTCTCTACCACATCCTGCTCCCTCCTCTACCACATCCTGCTCCCTCCTCTACCACATCCTGCTCCCTCCTCTACCACATCCTGCTCCCTACCTGCTCCCTCCTCTACCACACCCTGCTCCCTCCTCTACCACATCCTGCTCCCTCCTCTACCACACCCTGCTCCCTCCTCTACCACACCTGCTCCCTCCTCTACCACAACCTGCTCCCTCCTCTACCACATCCTGCTCCCTCCTCTACCACATCCTGCTCCCTCCTCTACCACATCCTGCTCCATCCCTGCTCCCTCCTCTACCACATCCTGCTCCCTCCTCTACCACATCCTGCTCCCTCCCTCCTCCCTCTACCACAGCCTGCTCCCTCCTCTACCACATCCTGCTCCCTCCCTGCTCCCTCCTCTACCACATCCTGCTCCCTCCTCTACCACATCCTGCTCCCTCCTCTACCACATCCTGCTCCCTCCTATACCACACCCTGCTCCCTCTACCACATCCTGCTCCCTCTACCACACCCTGCTCCCTCCTCTACCACATCCTGCTCCCTCCTCTACCACATCCTGCTCCCTCCTCTACCACATCCTGCTCCCTCCTCTACCATATCCTGCTCCCTCCTCTACCACATCCTGCTCCCTTCTCTACCACATCCTGCTCCCTCCTCTACCACATCCTGCTCCCTCCTCTACCACATCCTGCTCCCTTCTCTACCACATCCTGCTCCCTCCTCTACCACATCCTGCTCCCTTCTCTACCACATCCTGCTCCCTCCTCTACCACCTCCTGCTCCCTCCTCTACCACCTCCTGCTCCCTCCTCTACCACATCCTGCTCCCTCCTCTACCACCTCCTGCTCCCTCCTCTACCAAAACCGTCTCCCTCCTCTACCACATCCTGCTCCCTCCTCTACCACATCCTGCTCCCTCCATCCTCCTCATCCCTCTGGTCCTCCTCCATCTTCCTCCACCCTCCTCCACCCTCCTCCATCCTCCTCCATCCTCCTTCTCCCTCCATCCTCCTCCTCCCTCCATCCTCCTCATCCCTCCATCCTCCTCCATCCTCCTCCATCCACCTCCATCCATCCTCCTCCTCCCTCCACCCTCCTCCTCCCTCCACCCTCCTCCTCATCCCTCCATCCTTCTCCAACCTCCTCCATCCTCCTCATCCCTCCATCCTACTCATCCCTCCACCCTCCTCCTTCCTCCTCCATCCTCCTCCTCCCTCCATCCGACTCATCCCTCCATCCTCCTCCTCCCTCCATCCTCCTCCTCCCTCCACCCTCCTCATCCTCCTCTACCCTCCATCCTTCTCCACCCTCCTCCACCCTCCTCCATCCTCCTCCGTCCTCCTCCTCCCTCCATCCTCCTCATCCCTCCATTCTCCTCCATCCTCCTCCATCCTTCTCCACCCTCCTCCATCCTCCTCATCCCTCCATCCCTCTCCATACTCCTCCATCCTCCTCCATCCTCCATCCCTCTCCATCCTCCTCCATCCTCCATCCCTCTCCATCCTCCTCCATCCTCCATCCCTCTCCACCCTCTTCCATCCTCCTCATCCCTCCATCCCTCTCCACCCTCCTCCATCTTCCTCCACCCTCCTCCTCATCCATCCATCCTTCTCCACTCACCTCCACCATCCTCCTCCTCCCTCCATCCTCCTCATCCCTCCATCCTTTTCCACCCTCCTCCTACCTTCGTCTAGCAGCAGTAGCAGCACCACCTAGCTTTAGCTCGTCTAGCATTAGCAACACACGGCCTTAGCTCATAGCCAGATACTCAACGCCAACAAAAGTATCACACAGCAACCCACAGCCAGCTAAAATATCCAGCATCAATCTCTCTAGCAGTAGCAGTAACACCCATACAGAAAAATATACATTTAAAATATATTTTAATATATTCTTGCTATGAGTTTTTGGATGAGATTTGAAATATAAAAACAAATTAGCGAAATAGTGTATTTCTTACGCATTTTTTAAAATGTATTTTAACTTAATGTGTGACATACATTTGTTAATGTATTTCGAATTCATACATGTGTTTGGAAGGAAATATATTATTTGCAGAAACGGGGGGGGGGGGGGGGCAACTAAATATTAATGTTTGGAACGAGATGTTTGACTAGGTGTCCACATACTTTTGACCCATAGCCCTAGATCATCCCTTTAGTCCAACAGCTAGGTCCTAGTTCATCCCTTTAGTCTAACAGCTAGGTCCTAGATCATCCCTTTAGTCCAACAGCTAGGTCCTAGTTCATCCCTTTAGTCCAACAGCTAGGTCCTAGTTCATCCCTTTAGTCCAACAGCTAGGTCCTAGTTCATCCCTTTAGTCTAACAGCTAGGTCCTAGATCATCCCTTTAGTCCAACAGCTAGGTCCTAGTTCATCCCTTTAGTCCAACAGCTAGGTCCTAGATCATCCCTTTAGTCTAACAGCTAGGTCCTAGATCATCCCTTTAGTCCAACAGCTAGGTCCTAGTTCATCCCTTTAGTCCAACAGCTAGGTCCTAATTCATCCCTTTAGTCTAACAGCTAGGTCCTAGATCATCCCTTTAGTCTCACAGCTAGGTCCTAGTTCATCCCTTTAGTATAACAGCTAGGTCCTAGATCATCCCTTTAGTCTAACAGCTAGGTCCTAGATCATCCCTTTAGTCCAACAGCTAGGTCCTAGTTCATCCCTTTAGTCCAACAGCTAGGTCCTAATTCATCCCTTTAGTCTAACAGCTAGGTCCTAGATCATCCCTTTAGTCTCACAGCTAGGTCCTAGTTCATCCCTTTAGTATAACAGCTAGGTCCTAGATCATCCCTTTAGTCTAACAGCTAGGTCCTAGATCATCCCTTTAGTCTAACAGCTAGGTCCTAGTTCATCCCTTTAGTCCAACAGCTAGGTCCTAGTTCATCCCTTTAGTCCAACAGCTAGGTCCTAGATCATCCCTTTAGTCCAACAGCTAGGTCCTAGTTCATCCCTTTAGTCCAACAGCTAGGTCCTAGATCATCCCTTTAGTCTAACAGCTAGGTCCTAGTTCATCCCTTTAGTCCAACAGCTAGGTCCTAGTTCATCCCTTTAGTCCAACAGCTAGGTCCTAGTTCATCCCTTTAGTCCAACAGCTAGGTCCTAGTTCATCCCTTTAGTCCAACAGCTAGGTCCTAATTCATCCCTTTAGTCTAACAGCTAGGTCCTAGATCATCTCTTTAGTCCAACAGCTAGGTCCTAGTTCATCACTTTAGTCCAACAGCTAGGTCCTAGATCATCCCTTTAATCCATCAGCTAGGTCCTAGTTCATCCCTTTAGTCCAACAGCTAGGTCCTAGATCATCCCTTAACAGCTAGGTCCTAGTTCATCCCTTTAGTATAACAGCTAGGTCCTAGATCATCCCTTTAGTCTAACAGCTAGGTCCTAGTTCATCCCTTTAGTCCAACAGCTAGGTCCTAGTTCATCCCTTTAGTCCAACAGCTAGGTCCTAGATCATCCCTTTAGTCTAACAGCTAGGTCCTAGTTCATCCCTTTAGTCCAACAGCTAGGTCCTAGATCATCCCTTTAGTCTAACAGCTAGGTCCTAGATCATCCCTTTAGTCCAACAGCTAGGTCCTAGTTCATCCCTTTAGTCTAACAGCTAGGTCCTAGATCATCCCTTTAGTCCAACAGCTAGGTCCTAGATCATCCCTAGTGTTCACTGAAAGACAGAGCCAGAGAGAGACACTGACTGAGAAGTGGGTCACATTTGACAGGATGGAGAGGGGAAGAGAAGGAGTGGAAGAGGGGAAGCGGGGGGAGGAGATGAAAGAGAGGAGATGAGAGGGGGGACAGTGATCATTTGGTATATCTGCAGAATGTATTGTAACTGCAGAAAATCCGTACAAGAAATGACAGAGTGAGAGAGAGACGGAGAGGGAGAGGGAGAGGGGGAGAGAGAGAAAGAGAGAGAGAGAGAGAGAGAGAGAGGGAGAGGGAGAGGGAGAAGGAGGAGAGAGAGAGAGGGAGACAGAGAGTTTTTTTTTCTTCTCTATCCTGAAGGAAAATGTCACTTTGACGTACGGTTGAGCTTGAAGAAACCCCACTGTCCTCTTTGTAAAAGCAGATCACACTGGCAGCCTCCACTCTATCAGACATCATCGGTCTCCCCCAATGACAAATATAAACCCTGGATAGCTGATGCCACTGAGAGGCTTTGAAGCCAGCGGTCGGCCATACTGGGACACCCCAGTAGGAACAGTCCTTCATAGGAATGAAAGGAATTCTACAGTATTTCAATGAAATTGACAAAATTACATGTATTTAACTATTTGTTTGTTGTAGTGGGGACAATAACATTAGTACAACATTTTTTGGGGGGGAAAAACATTTATTTTATAATTGTATATATATATATTTATGTTTAGCTCACGTAATATAATATAAAAATATTAAAACATGTGTCTGTAATAGAATAAATGTGTCAGAAACAAACGTAGACGTTGATAAAGCTTCCCAAATATTTTACAAATGAGGAGTGCCAAGATGGCTGCATGGAAGCTTCAATACAGCGCCCCCTATCAGCCATCTAGGGTTTATACACACCATTGGTTTCCACTGTGTATGTGTCTTCATTGTATCTGTCTGCAATGACTGATCACTACCATCAGGCTTAATGAGAGACAGTGTGGGGGGGGGGGGGGGGGGTATAGCAGACAGACAGCCTGTAGGGTGCAGGTGTTCCAGCCAGTCAGCCACCCAGCCTGTCAGCCAAGCAGCCAGTCAGCCAATGAGCTAGTCAGCCTGTTAGCCAGTCAACCAACCAACCAGCCAGCCAGTTAGTCAGCTAATCAGCCAGCCAGACAGCCAGCCAGACAGCCAGCCAGTCAGCCAACCAGTCAGCAAGCCAGCCAGCCAGCCAGTCCCAGTCAGCCACTCAGTCAGTCAGTCCTAGTCAGTGAGCAAGTCAGTCAACCAGTCAGCCAGTCAGTTAGCCAGCCAGTCAGTCAGCCAGTCAACCAGCCAGCCAGCCAGTCAGTCCTGGTCAGTGAGCCAGTCAGTCAACCAGTTAGCCAGCCAGTTAGCCAGCCAGTCAGTCAGCCAGTCAACCAGCCTGTCAGTCAGCCAGCCAGTCAGTCAGCCAACAAACCAGCCAGCCAGCCAGTCAACCAGCCAGTCAGGCAATCAGTCAGTCAGCCAGTCAACCAGCCAGTTAGCCAGCCAGTTAGCCAGTCAGCCAGTCAGCCAGCCAGCCAGTCAGCCAGTCAGTCAGCCAGCCAGCCAGCCAGTCAGCCAAGCAAACCAGCCAGCCAACCAGCCAGTCAGCCAGCCAGCCAGTTAGCCAGTCAGCCAGTCAGCCAGCCAGTCAGTCAGTCAGTCAGTCAGTCAACCAGACAGTCAGTCAGCCATCCAGTCAGCCAGCCAGCCAGCCAGCCAGCCAACCAGCTAGCCAATAGCACCACTGACTGTGTAATGTGCTAAGTGAATGTATCGTAGGTGGACAGTTTTCACACTCAGTTTTATCTTGGTAGCATTTAGCAAACTCGATGTCAGAAAAGCTCCCTGGTAGAAAGAAACCATTGTGAAAAATCATACTCGGAAATAGGGTCCAAAAGCCCTACAGGTAGAAACCTAGATCCTAAAGACAAATAGAAGGATGTTTAGGAGGAAGAGTATTGGAAGCTTTTTGTTTTGAAGTCATTCATTGATGAAATAACCACATGAAGGGAATATAGCCTCTCTACAGACAGAGAGTTACTACCTGGAACAGCCCCAGGGAACCCAACACAGCAGAAACATACGACCTGGAACAGCCCCAGGGAACCCAACACAGCAGAACCATACGACCTGGAACAGCCCCAGGGAACCCAACACAGCAGAAACATACGACCTGGAACAGCCCCAGGGAACCCAACACAGCAGAACCATACGACCTGGAACAGCCCCAGGGAACCCAACACAACAGAACCATACGACCTGGAACAGCCCCAGGGAACCCAACACAGCAGAAACATACGACCTGGAACAGCCCCAGGGAACCCAACACAGCAGAAACATACGACCTGGAACAGCCCCAGGGAACCCAACACAGCAGAACCATACGACCTGGAACAGCCCCAGGGAACCCAACACAACAGAACCATCACAGAACACCAGGCTCTCAGATGTTCCGACTGTTCTGTCTGTTTATGTGCCTCATTCGTCATCTCTCCCACGAGTCTGAGATCAGACAGTCTCATTCACAGAGAATATATACACAGAAACACACAGCACAGGCTTTTCGAGAGAGAGAGAGAGAGAGAGAGAGAGAGAGAGAGAGAGAGAGAGAGAGAGAGAGAGAGTCTGTGTCTCTGGGTCTGTGTCTCTGGGTCTGTGTCTCTGGGTCTGTGTCTGTGTCTCTGTGTCTGTGTCTCTGGGTCTGTCTGTGTCTCTGGGTCTGTCTGTGTCTCTGGGTCTGTGTCTGTGTCTCTGGGTCTGTGTCTCTGGGTCTGTGTCTCTGGGTCTCTGGGTCTGTGTCTGTGTCTCTGTGTCTGTGTCTCTGGGTCTGTCTGTGTCTCTGGGTCTGTGTCTCTGGGTCTGTGTCTCTGGGTCTGTGTCTGTGTCTCTGGGTCTGTGTCTGTGTCTCTGTGTCTGTGTCTCTGGGTCTGTGTATCTGGGTCTCTGGGTCTGTGTCTGTGTCTGTGTCTCTGGGTCTGTGTCTGTGTCTCTGGGTCTGTGTATCTGGGTCTCTGGGTCTGTGTCTGTGTCTGTGTCTCTGGGTCTGTGTCTGTGTCTCTGGATCTGTATCTCTAGGTCTGTCTTTGGGTCTGTTGTCTCCGGATCCACACATGTACAGTACCAGTCAAAAGTTTGGACACACCTACTCATTCCAGGGTTTTCTTTATTTTTTTACTATTTTCTACATTGTAGAATAATAGTACAGACATCAAAACTATGAAATAACACGAATGGAATCGTGTAGTAACAAAAAAGAGTTAAACAAATCAAAATATATTTTATATTTGAGATTCTTCAAAGTAGCCACCCTTTCCCTTGATGACAGCTTTGCACACTCTTGGCATTCTCTCAATTCTCTACAATTGGCCCAGCGTCGTCCGGTTTAGGGTTTGGACGGGGTAGGCCGCCATTGTAAATGTTAAAGGTTAAATAGGGGTGGTATACAGAAGATAGCCCTATTTAGTTAAAGACCAAGTCCATTTTATGGCAAGAACAGC